>NC_041396.2:148615216-148915216 GCF_900747795.2 Erpetoichthys calabaricus
GGACGCAGGTACATGCCCGTGGACGCAGGAGACATAGTGTGCAGGCGCCACACAAACCACCAATCCCCACAACCCCGTTCCTCCCCAATCCCCCCCCCCCCCCCTCCCCCCCAGCCCAACAGTGAAACGGGAGAGAAGTAATATGGAAGCAGGTACATACCCATGGACACAGGAGACATAGTAAAACAAGAGGAGTCAACGCCCCACCCCAGAGTGAAACGGGACACACTACGGAGTCCACAAAGCTTCATACATCAAACCCGAGATGGTACGGACACACGTCTGAAACCGCGGAAGCAAAACTGTCTCGGCTCCAAAACCAAACAGCTCAAAAACTAACACAGCTGCAACAACGAGCCCACGTGGACAGATATAATGAACGTAGATGCCTATAACGCGCATCTCAAACTGTGGAGGCAAAGCAGGCATGGGTTCAAAACGAAACAGCTCGAGTGACCGAGGTACAAAAACGTGCCTGCCTGGATATAATTAATGAATGCAGGCGCCTACAACGTGCGTCTGAAATGCCGCAAACCAGGCAGGCACGGCTCCAAAAAGAAAGAGCTCGACTAACCGAGATACAAAGTGAAATGGGAAGCACTACGGAGTCTGCAGTGGTCCACAATGCACCGCATAATAGTTCGGAAAGAGCTCCGTATTAACAGTGGGGGGCCCCAGAGTGACACGGGCGAACGCTCCGTATTAAACATACGTCATCCTCACACGTCCAAACTATACAGCATAGGTGAATCACATTACAGTGATGCATTATTAACAGTACGGTAAAGATCACAGTATCGCAAACAAATGAAAATTATTACTCGAAAAAGGGAAAATATAATCACCACGGACCAGGTGTCATTGAAACAAAAGCAGGATAAAGCGACGTCAGAAATGAAAGACAGAGTAGAAAACAAAGTAAAACGTCATAAAGAGGTTAAAAAAGGGGGCCAAACACATGGAGAGCAGGTTACAGATAATGAAAACCGGAATTCAAAAGCTTAAAAAAAAACGTAGGCACGAAACATGTGCAGAGCAAGATACAGAATATGAAAGCGGAAAAAAACGACAGTGTCAAGACAAACAAAGTAAACATTGCATTAGCGCAAAGAAAGAGAAATTATTACTTGGAGAGATAACGACAAGTTGAATAGAGATCGAATATATGGACACAGGTGATATGTTAAAAGTATGTAAATATTGTAAGGCTTTGAAGTTTAAGTCAAGAGAATTTCAAAAACGGACTTTACCACACATGCATTTATTGGTTACTTTGCAAAAGAAATTATTGACCGCTGATGTGGATTGTTTTGTCTGTGCTGAAATGCTAAACAGAGAAACCAATCCTGAATGATTGGTACAAAGTCATTAAACACATCAAACGGACCTCATTTAAAAGATTCAGCACATTGGGACTCGAAAGATTCCAAATATTGTTTTTACAGAAGTTCAGAAATAAAAGTGAAACTAATGAAATAGCAACAATTCAAAGAAAAAAAAATCAAACGGGGGTTGGCGAGCGAAGCCCCCTAGTACAATAATAATATAATAATACATTTATAAAATATGTAAAGTATGTCACTACCCACAATAAAGGAACAAAGTCTCCTAAGAAAAGAATCTGTTCTGCACCTTCTTATATAATTCATCCAATGTTGATACACAAGTCCAGCTTGTCACTGACGTGGACCCTCAAGTTCTTGTAATAGTGCACCACCTCCACATTCACTTCCTAAATAGTTTCCAGATATATAAGGTCTTTGGTACAGTGAAAGTCAATAACCAGTTCCTTAGATTTGCTTATTCTCTTTACATCAAACACAAAGTTGTCCACCTGACTCTATTACTCTGTCTCATCCCCTTTATCAATACACCCCATAAGTGCAGAATCATCTGAGAATTTTTTGTAGGTGACATGACCTAGTGTTATATTTTAGTCTGAGGTGTACAGAATGATGAGAAAAGGAGACAGAACTGTTCCTTGTGGTGCTCCACATCCATATTAGAAGCACAGACCTTGAGTCTCGCAACCTGTGGTCTGCCTGACAGACAGTCCATTATCCAGGACTCCATAGACTATTCCACCTGCATATATCTGAGAAATACCCCTTAACAGGGATGACTGGATGGTAATGAAGGCATTGGAGTAATCAAGAAACATAATCCTCACAGTTCTGCATGCTTTGCCCAGGTGAGAAGAATCCTTGTGGGCCAAAAAGATAATTGCATCCTTCACTACAGTCTTTTCTGATGTGACCAAATTGCCTACTGATCTTTCACAAGAGGACTCATATAGTCCAGGACTAGCATCTTTAGGTCTTCATGATGTGAAACTTAAGTGCCACTGGATTGTAGTCATTAGGTGAAGAGGGGCCTGGCATCTTTTGAACAGGTACAATGCAGAATGTTTTCAACAGCATTGGCACTTTCTGAAGCCTTAGTTACAGAGGATACCACACAAAATGGTCAAGCATATACCTTAAGTACTGTCTTAAGTACTTAGGGACTGATTCCATCTGGTCCTGCAGTTCTTCCTGTGGGAAGTCTGATCAGTTATCAACAGTTATGGACATCACATTCTGATAGTCAGATGTGAAGTCATCACTGGCTATAGCAGTTGAAGTGGTAGGAGTGAAATAAGTGCAGGGAGTTGTTGATGCAGTAAAGAGTGGGTGGAGGGTCTGACCATTGGCAGAAGGTGTCAGTGGGATGGAAAGTCTATTAATAAATTGGCTCAGGGCATTAGCTTTGTCCACATCCTCTTCTAGCACTTGAGCCCTGGATTTCTTAAGTCCAGTAATTATGCCCAATCCATCCCAAACGCCTTACACATTAGTCTGATGAAGTTTGTTTTTCAGCTCAATTCAGATGGTGCAGGGTTGATCAAGTGTTGGTACAAGAAGCAGTTTAACCATTTTTACAGAAATCTAAGTCGTGGGTGCAACTGGATTTCTGCATCCCTGTTAAATCTGCTGTCGAAATGTGCCTTGTGTTCCACTAAACGGCTAGCAGAATGGGCAAAGCCCACTTTATTCTACAACACTTCATGGAAGACCTCGACCACCCCACCTTTGATCAAATGGCAGTGTATCACAAAGACTAAAGTTTCGCCAAGGATTTACCTAGTATACAGACACCTTTTCTAAGCGTACCAGTGAGTACCAGCAACTTTTGTTAGTGTTGCTTGAAGGTTCATGGTGGGGACTCAGGGCCCCCCCGCTATTCAATCAAATATATCTGTTGTTGTGATGCCCAGGAGGATCGGAGGAGGGCTTGTGCCTCCTCCAGAACACGAGGGGGCGGCCTCCCTGGTTGCTGTGGGGGCCATGGGTACAGAGCTTGGAAGCTCAACTCTGTAGGGGCCTGTGGTCACCGCCAGGGGGCACCCCGATGCCTTGGGAGCCCTGGACCTCAGTACTTCCGCCACACCCGGAAGTGCTGGAGGGAAGAGTATTGGGGACACCTGGAGGACTTCCGGATACACCGACAGAGCTTCCGCCACATAGGGGTGTGGCTACAGAAGCCCTTAGGATGCACCTGGAGTCCATCCGGGATGTATAAAAGGGGCTGTCTCCCTCCAGTCAGGGGCAAGAGTCAGGTGGAAGAGGACGAAGCTTGGTGAAGAGGAGTGGAGGCAGACCAGAGATTTGGAGAAGGCATTGTGTTGTGGCCAGGACTTAAGGGGTGATTGGTGATGCGGCACTGGGTATTGTGCACTAAGATGAATGTAAATAATGTAAATAAACGTGTGTCTGGTGAAACCATCTCATCTACCTGTCTGTGTCTGGGCTGTTCCCCACACTGTATTGTCATAAACAGAGTCCAACTCGTAACGCGGCTCCACTTCAAACACTGATCAAATGTGAATTTTAAACCAAACTAACATGTAGAAGTGTGAGCTGCAGTACTTCTTCACTGCTGTTTCATGGATCCAGCATTCTTATTTTTAAACCTGGCTGTGGTCTGTGTGGAGTCTGCACCTTTTTGCCCTGCCTGTGTGAATTTTTCTGCAAGCCATGCAATGAAATTAGTTGGCAATTCTAAATTGGTCTTTGTGCATGTAAGGGGGTCCTGCATTCGACTGCTTTTTAGTGCATTATATAATAATATATTATAAGATATTATAAACAAATCTACTTGTCTGAATTCTGTAAATGTTCCAAAATGTATAAGTTTACTAATGCTTCTGAACAGCTATATAAAAGAAGAGATGCATTATTTATTAATCTAGAAAGGTTAAACAGAAAAACAGATCTTTACACTGCATTTATTCTACCTTAACTGACCTGCCTGACAACTGGAATAACAGTATCTCCACCTATGGGCTGGCCCTCATTCTTCCTTTCCTACAGAGGTGAATACAATTCTGGATTATTGAGAGCACATTAGGACGATTCAATAAAAATTATATAATTGCATTTGAGAAGACAAATTTTGTATTATTACTCAGTGTAATAGGTAGATGATTAACATAATATTCTGAGGCTGGTTTAATCTCACTCAGGGCCACAGTTTTGGGCACAAGGCAGGAATCAATCCTGGATGTGGTATGAATACATCTCAAGTCCCATCTAAACAAACCTAAAATAAATGTAAACAGAACAACTGTGTAAGGAAAACCAGGACATCCAAAGGACACCCATTCAGACACAGGGAGATTAAGCAAACCTTGCATGGACAATGTTCCCTGCATGAGATGCAAACCATTTTATGTTTTGTTTTGTCCAATATGGAGTCACAGGAGTAGAGGCTTACCCTGGCAGCATTAGGAAGTAAGCCCTGAGTCAACCACTGCTGAGGGAGCTGGCCACTGCGAATATTTAACTGTCCAGAGGAAAAACCCACACAGAAATTTAAACAAAGAACTTTGAAAATGCAAGTACTATTTACTGTAACAACTGGTCATTACTTTTAAGCGATGAGCTACATTTTAGACAGATGCCTGGTTTCTTGCTGTCCATTCATTTCAATTGATGAGCATGTTGTTTTAATACAGATGAAAGCTGATATGTTTGTTATCATGCATGCGCTTCAGTGGCTAATCGTGTGGGCTCTTCTGAAATATGTACTTCCACCCCGGGTAAAGAGGGGGCGCTGGCACTAACCTTATCCTTTTTTGTTACCTCCACCCAGTGAGAGTAATAGACTCCTCCCCTTCCAGGCCTGCCACTACATTTCCTGCGGTTCCTACTCATTAAGAGAATGCACCGCAGGACAGAGCTCCTTCCCACCATGACTTTGAGAGGCTTTATCTGCCAGGAAAGGTTCTTGAAACAAGGAGCCTGATTTTTCATTTGTTTGGCACCATTGAGCACAAGTTTTGTTTGATCGTTTGTTTCAATTAAACAGGGATGACTGGGTTGCTGCCCCAACATTTCAAGTTGTGGACCTGCAGTTCCTTCCAACGGCCCCATTGTCTGTCTTGAACTTGTATAATCTGTCAAAATGTTTAAACCCATTTGCTCCCCATACTGTTCTTCCCAATAGTACTTGTCTGTCAGTTGACTTGTGAAGAATATTATGAGTATTACGAGTAGACAATTTTCTTACATGTTACCAAATTTGGAGTTTGGATGCCTCCTCAAACTTAACTTACTAACTTGTACTCCGGTAAGAGGGAGGCCTAAAATAGGCAATTTTCCAGGTTCATGAAAGATCATAAGCCTTTAGAACAATCTCATGAAAATTGGATGCAAAGACCATTGGATAATGCTGCCTGTATCTACACAGAATTGGAGACTGTGAAGGAAGATATTTTGCTCTTTCTCTGGTTTTCTAGTGCCCTAAATGAAGCTAACCTTACTAGCAGTATTCGCTGGTTGGCTTGACTCTTATGAAAAGCAAACTACATTACTTATGCTATTTTGTTAAAAGTACAAAAATGCAATGCTACCAGGAATTTGCTGCTGGTGGACAATCTCAGTACTACTTGTCTAATGAGTCGAACTTGATATTTGTCGAAAAGAATTATCATACAGCAAATGTCTCTCTTGCTACTTCTTCATCAAATTGACTTCCTTCTCAGACGATCACCGATGTTTTGTAGCCATACCTGGTAAAGCATAAATATGGAATTTTTTCCTGGTTGGTCAATAGGAACTGAAATGCAGAATCAATTTGGATGAACTCTCACACCTAAAGAGCTCAAGCGGCTGTTGTCCAGATTTTTTTTGCCACGTCATAAAACCATTTGATGCCTGTAAACCTTTTGGGTTGAGTTTGAATATATCTCATACTCAGACGTTACTACGTTGAATGACTTTCTAGAGATTTTGTCGCAATTTTGAAAAACCACTTTGGAGATCATAGCTTGGGATAGAATCACATAGTGTATGCTTGACCTTAGGTGAATGCTTGTCTATTACTTTTTTAATTCTAGCAATTTTTGTATACTGTATTTCATAAGAATATGGTAAATCATACAGTTGAATATTTTATTTAAACTAAGAAGTGGGTGGTTTGATGGTAGTGCATCATAACTGCTGGAGTCTTCTTAGAGATTTCACTTTTTGCCCTGGGCAGCATAGTAAGGAGACCAAGGTTCACATCCCAGGACCACACTGAGTAGAGTTTGAATGTTCTAAACATGTGTGTGTATGTTTCTTGCAGGTGCTCTGGTTTCCTCCCACAGTCCAAAGACATGCACTTTAGATGGATTGACAATACTAAATTGGCCTGTGTGTGGTTAGGGTGGGTGTGCGTGTTCTTCCTGCAATGGACTGGTGCCCTGTCCTGGGTTTGCTCCTGCCTTGCGATGCTGACTAGGATAGGCTTCAGCACCCCCCTGCGACCCAGTTTAGGACTAAAGAGGTTAGAAAACAACTGACATACTACCCTTAGGGTATACTGGATTTCCACACTGATCTCAAAGATATATTTATCAAGTAATTGTCATCTCTAAATTGGTGTGAAGTGTTTCTTACAGCTGCGGTGGGCTGGTGCCCTGCCCGGGGTTTGTTTCCTGCCTTGCGGCCTGTGTTGGCTGGGTTTGGCTCCAGCAGACCCCTGTGACCCTGTAGTTAGGATATAGCGGGTTGGATAATGGATGGATGGATGGATGTTTCTTACAGTGGACAGGCACCCAGTCTGGGTTGACTCTTCCATTATGCCCAGTGCCGGAAGATTAGTATCCTTCTGAAATGTCTGTTGACATGAAAGCAGAAACGAGTCTATCCAGGAGATCAAGGAAAAAAACATGTTAAGGTTAAAACAAAGAGCAAAATTCTAAGTCAAGGAAAATAGCGAAAGGTAGAACAAGAAGAATGAAGTACAGAGATTTTAGCAAAAAGAATTGAATAGGGTTATTTTAATCCACAACTCACATGGGGAAGAACTTAATTGGAAGGTCTTTTATTCCACTGTGTTGTATTTCCTAGTTCATGACCTCTGAGGACATGCCCATACCAACCACCTCTTGTCCTAACAATGGATGTCCAAAAAGGTGGCTAATATGTGAAAAATAAACTGGCAACCAAAACACCACTAAAATAATTTTCATTTCAAATGGACTGCAATAGCAGAAAATAAAAGGCAGAATTGATTTCAGGGGCTCTAAATATCCCCAAAGAAAGTGCTTGATCATTATACATAAATGCCTGTAAATAAATGAAAAAAAAAGGAATAATTTCTAACATCTACCAATCTATTGGATTAAGTGGGCGTGGACATTGGGTGAATAGAAAATCCATCCACTTTTTTTCTATTTCACTACTCCAAGTCACGGTAATGTGGAGCGGAGTGTTCTGGCAGCACTGGGCAAAAACAGAAACTAACCTTGGGAAGGTACCAGTCAAACCCAGGACTCCAGAGCTGTGAGACAGCTACGTTAAGTGGGTAATATGGGATTCATATAATGAGAAGAACAGTTTGGCAGGGCAGAAAAGACAGAACCTAAAAGTTTTAATCATACATAAAAGTGGCCAAAGAAGCATCAAATTATACTGCTGTTTTAAACATTCCAAGGAAGCTATTTAGAAAATTCTTGAATAAGAAAAACTATTCTTGTTGATGTCTATGAGAGAAATGACTGTGGTGCCTTTGAAAATGACCTGCAAAAATTATGTATCAAAATAAGTAGCAGACAAAATTAAATATCAAGCCAAAATATCATTCTTTTCCATCTATTAATAGCAAAGCCATGTCTAAAAATATCAGGAAAAAGTATATTAAACACCAAAGATGGCTATTTTCCACTGTGTTGACTAGCAGTGCCTTGTATATTTACATAATGCTTGTGAGAATATTTGGTTTCAGTTTCCAATTTTTTGTATGACCACTACATATTTATGTCAATCAATAGGTAATTAATTTGGGTGAGTTTTATAATATTTTCCTTTAACTCGTCATTTAAATTCAAGGACACTGGAGTTTAGACATATACCAGCAGCATTACACTCAAGGTAGCAAATCATTGGAGTTTAACATTAAACCCTGGAATGGGATGCAAAAACTAAAGCAAGTTGTGAATAGACAACGCTGTAGTCTTGAAAGTTTGATGTTAGAGGAATAAGTGGCATTCAAGCATATCACGGTATATACACATAAACACCCAGTTACTTGTTGATCCAGAGTCTTCTCCCTATTGGAGGAAACTCATGTAACCTGCATCCTTCTGCTCATCAGCCCTCCCAACACGGCACAAAGTGCAAGTGACCTTTCTTCTTTGTGGTTGCCTACAGTGGCACTGCCAGCTTTTACAGCCTGTTACCCCTGGCCATGAGAGATCAACGGTGACCAATACAACACCAGACCATCATGTGAATATACAATAGTTATAGATGCCAGCATGTTCCATTTGATTTTGTAGGATGCTTGGGAGTTTCAAGGCATCCTGTTGGCCTTAGTCAGCCCGACTTTCACTTTCCTTCAAAAAACGTGGAACCCACTTACGTTGTTTTTTCCAGAAACATCGGTCAATTGTTGTCTTGACTCTAGACTTCTTCCATAGAGTATTAGCTATATTTCACTATTTGCTAAATTTGTTTCCTTAATTATACATATGGGTGCAGTAATTATGTAGATCATCTGATTAATCTATGATAGACAATTTGTGTTTTTCTTTATCCTTTTATTTAGCAGATTGACTCTATTTAAAAAAGGAATGCGACTGAATTGAAGTAAGGGTGTAACAGGCACAGACCATGTCCGGAGCAAACCAAACACAATTTTCAAATACAGTGATCCCCTGCCTATTGCAGAAGTTACGTTCCAGACCCATCAGCAATAGGTGAAATTTTTTTTTTATAGTTTAAGCCATAAAATACTCCTGCCACACACTTTAAATACATGCAAACTTGTAATGGCACGTGAAGTCTGCGTAACGCTTTCCTTCCCGAAGCATATCCAGGAGTTTTACCTTCTCCTGAATGGTCGAGGTCTTCCTCTGGTGCTTAGGCGCACTACTACCAGAAGGCTTAGAAGATGCAGGACACTTGGGAGCCATTGTAGGGCTTAAAACAAAACGCAAAGTTCACAAAAAGTTTGCTCACAACAATCGGAACACAAGCATGGTACATGATACGCAGAGAACTGAGATGCATCGGGGACCCATGCTCACTGTTCTTGCGAGATTACACCACATTAGCAGCAAAAAATCAGAGCCCAAGAGAATGAAAATCACGCTCTGATTGGTTGAGTCTCCTCTTTCAGCCAATAACGGGCCTTGTAAGAAATCATCTGGGCACTGTAACGCAAAACTCTTTGTTTACTGTAGTGTACAATGTACGTATATTTAATGATTTGCTGTACTGTATTGCTTAAATGTTCGTTATTTTATACACATATTGACTTTTTACTGCATTTTAGTCAATATTTACAGTTATGTTATAGTTATTATAACTTACCAGTCACGGCGTACTGCACGATAATGTGCAGTGAATACACTTGACTTAAACATTCATAGTTTTCATCCTCTTTTTCTGTATATTTATCATTTGTTTGCTCAGAGGTTGATGCGCATGCTGCTTTGTGAGCAGCTCTTCTTTTCTCCACCCTAGCGGCCCGCTGCTTCTCTTCTTTCGTCGTCATGTTTTCACATTAAAACTGATTAAGTTAGTTTTTGTGTTGCAATTACTTAGTGCGTTTTTCTTATTTTTTCACTTAAGTTGGCACTTAAGTGTTCAATCTGCATCAGGAATGATTTAAGATATGAAGAGGTAGGGGAAGTGACCGCAAAGGTGCTAGGGAATGAGAACGATGCATGTACGCATGCGCCGCACGGCCGCCTTGCTGCGCGCTGCCGAGAGTTGATTCTACAATAAAATAAAATAAAAATAAAAAGAGCAATAAAAATCATGACCTCGTAAGTGGGTAGCAGACATCACGTAGTATACAGTATGTGTACCAAATTTCAAGTCAATAGGTGAAACGGTTTGCGAGCTACAAGTGATTTAAAATCCTGGACAGACAAATGAACAGCCACAGTAGCATATTATATATAAAGATAATACATACTGTTCTAACGAACTGTTGCCTAGCACGCGTAGTGACAAATGAGAAGCTTATGCTTTGTTATGAATTGGCTGAAAAGTACACTACAGGTAGGATGTACTTATTGAATTTTTAGTCCATTTTTATTTATATACAGTACAAGAATATATACAGTGCATCCAGAAAGTATTCACAGCGCATCACTTTTTCCACATTTTGTTATGTTACAGCCTTATTCCAAAATGGATTAAATTATTTTTTTTCCTCAGAATTCTACACACAACACCCCATAATGACAACGTGAAAAAAGTTTTCTTGAGATTTGTGCAAATTTATTAAAAATAAAAAAATGGAGAAAGCACATGTACATAAGTATTCACAGCCTTTGCCATGAAGCTCAAAATTGAGCTCAGGTGCATCCTGTTTCCTCTGATCATCCTTGAGAATGGGCGAAACTGGCCAAGGATAGGTGTGCCAAGCTTGTGGCATCATATTCAAAAAGACTTGAGGCTGTAATTGCTGCCAAAGGTGCATCGACAAAGTATTGAGCAAAGGCTGTGAATACTAATGTACATGGGATTTCTCAGTTTTTTTATTTTTAATAAATTTGCAAAAAACTCAAGTAAACTTTTTTCACGTTGTCATTATGGGGTGTTGTGTGTAGAATTCTGAGGAAAAAAATTAATTTAATCCATTTTGGAATAAGGTTGTAACATAACAAAATGTGGAAAAAGTGATGCGCAGTGAATGTTATAATTACAGTAATACATTGTTGTTATTAAAAGTTTAGCATAGAAAAATGCTTATTTCAACGTAAAAAGTTGTCAAAAACCCATAAAAACATTCACTGTAAAACCTCAGATTTCCGCGTTAGAAAATTAGATATGTTCCACAGAAAATCCGCGATATAGCGGGGGCACGATAGCTGAACCATGTCTGAAAGGATCTACACAATAAAATAAAATTTTCAAAACGTGCAAATTTCTTTTCCTTTTTTATATAGTTATTAAGTTTGAAAACTCTAAATAAAAAAAGTTAATAGAACTAAATTGAAGTAAGGATATCTCTTGTCACGTGTGTTATTATCACTGTCCCCTCCTGTCTGAGTGTCCCTTTCTATGGGACGTCAGGTTTCATCCCAAAGATGTGCAGGTTAGGTTGATTGACAGCTCCATGTTGTCCTCTCCTAATTGGCCAGGATGTGTTCCCTTAGTGTACCCAGTGCTGTCAGGATAGACCCTGAACTAAATTAAGTGGGTCTGAAAATAAAACAATGGATTGGGAGAATGCAGTCATCCTGTTGAATGATTCTTTCTTCATATGGGTTTCCACCTTACAGTACTTGAGTGTAGTGTTGATGACTCCACTGAAATGTTAGGGACATTTTTTCTGTGATGTTCTGTAAAATGACACCTGTTACACAAACATCACACTGCCCACTTACTTCACAGAGAGGAATATACAGTGGTGTGAAAAACTATTTGCCCCCTTCCTGATTTCTTATTCTTTTGCATGTTTGTCACACAAAATGTTTCTGATCATCAAACACATTTAACCATTAGTCAAATATAACACAAGTAAACACAAAATGCAGTTTTTAAATGATGGTTTTTATTATTTAGGGAGAAAAAAAATCCAAACCTACATGGCCCTGTGTGAAAAAGTAATTGCCCCCTTGTTAAAAAATAACCTAACTGTGGTGTATCACACCTGAGTTCAATTTCCGTAGCCACCCCCAGGCCTGATTACTGCCACACCTGTTTCAGTCAAGAAATCACTTAAATAGGAGCTGCCTGACACAGAGAAGTAGACCAAAAGCACCTCAAAAGCTAGACATCATGCCATGATGTAAGGAAACTCAGGAACAAATGAGAACAGAAGTAATTGAGATCTATCAGTCTGGTAAAGGTTATAAAGCCATTTCTAAAGCTTTGGGACTCCAGCGAACCACAGTGAGAGCCATTATCCACAAATGGCAAAAACATGGAACAGTGGTGAACCTTCCCAGGAGTGGCCGGCCGACCAAAATTACCCCAAGAGCGCAGAGACGACTCATCCGAGAGGTCACAAAAGACCCCAGGACAACATCTAAAGAACTGCAGGCCTCACTTGCCTCAATTAAGGTCAGTGTTCACGACTCCACCATAAGAAAGAGACTGGGCAAAAACTGTCTGCATGGCAGATTTCCAAGACGCAAACCACTGTTAAGCAAAAAGAACATTAGGGCTCGTCTCAATTTTGCTAAGAAACATCTCAGTGATTGCCAAGACTTTTGGGAAAATACCTTGTGGACTGATGAGACAAAAGTTGAACTTTTTGGAAGGCAAATGTCCCGTTACATCTGGCGTAAAAGGAACACAGCATTTCATAAAAAGAACATCATACCAACAGTAAAATATGGTGGTGGTAGTGTGATGGTCTGGGGTTGTTTTGCTGCTTCAGGACCTGGAAGGCTTGCTGTGATAGATGGAACCATGAATTCTACTGTCTACCAAAAAATCCTGAAGGAGAATGTCCGGCCATCTGTTCGTCAACTCAAGCTGAAGCGATCTTGGGTGCTGCAACAGGACAATGACCCAAAACACACCAGCAAATCCACCTCTGAATGGCTGAAGAAAAACAAAATGAAGACTTTGGAGTGGCCTAGTCAAAGTCCTGACCTGAATCCAATTGAGATGCTATGGCATGACCTTAAAAAGGCGGTTCATGCTAGAAAACCCTCAAATAAAGCTGAATTACAACAATTTTGCAAAGATGAGTGGGCCAAAATTCCTCCAGAGCGCTGTAACAGACTCATTGCAAGTTATCGCAAACGCTTGATTGCAGTTATTGCTGCTAAGGGTGGCCCAACCAGTTATTAGGTTCAGGGGGCAATTACTTTTTCACACAGGGCCATGTAGGTCTGGATTTTTTTTTCTCCCTAAATAATAAAAACCATCATTTAAAAACTGCATTTTGTGTTTACTTGTGTTATATTTGACTAATGGTTAAATGTGTTTGATGATCAGAAACATTTTGTGTGACAAACATGCAAAAGAATAAGAAATCAGGAAGGGGGCAAATAGTTTTTCACACCACTGTAGCTAAGTCACTGCTTAGTCAGGGTGAGCCCAGTAATTGGAGAATACCCCAAATCCTCTAGCTGGGCAGCAATAATAATAATCCGCTTTTTTCTATGCATTAAGATTAATTGGATGAGAAAGATCTTGCCAGCAGCGCAATACAATTTAACAGTCCAGTTGGGGGCAGCAGGACATCAAATATTGTATTATGTGTCTATGAGTTTGAAGGGCAGTAGTTGCAGCTGGGTGGAGGTCTAAACTGAAGTTCCTGGTGTTAAAAAGGCCGGTGCCTGGCCTAGAAGTCATTCCAAGAAAGCCAGAAATACCTATGGGTTCAGATTTTAAGAGGAATCCTTGACAAAGATCCATTAAACCTGGAATGAAGCATGGAGATGTTGGCAAGAGCTCAAATCACAGGTGGAAGCTGGATACAAATGCAGGTAGATGAAAGGAGTGTGAGGTTTGCCGTCAGTAAGTTCATTTGCAATCCCATGTGATAGTAAAGGATGGAGCCCACTGAGTCAGAACTTAAAGGGACTGTCAGGTTTTATCTTCCGTTACTTTGTGTTATCATTTGCTCATAGTTTTTTTACACTGTTCAGTGTGTGTATTTTTATAATAAAAATGCTTTTGTATCCCTAGACTTTCCACAATAGTGATGAGAACAGTATGCAGAGAATTGCCTAAAGTACCTAAGCACCTCGGCAGTAAAGAGCTTACATCCAGAAGATGTAGGAAGACATTTCTCAAACAATCCTCTTTTAAAATGACAACTTGGCTGGTAGGCTCTGCACAGTAAAAATTAATATTTCAAAACATACACATCGCGAATAGAAATATTATTTTTTTAAGATATTAAGGCTAATTCCAGATCATAGGAAGCCAGACACTATCCTTCAAAATCAGGGGTTGGGCCAGAACAAAGCCTGTTTTGGGGCCAGGCACTCAAACTGACACTCACACTGGGCAAATCTGGAATAATTATTAAAACTAATGTGCACATTCTTGGGGAAGGGTGAAGTAAACAAAGGCTCATGGAGAGAAAAATGCACGAGCTACAGAGAGACAAAGACCTGGCGTGGATTTTTGTACCCAGTGTGCTGGAAATGGGCCACTGCAATATCCAAAATGGATATAGTACACTGTTTTAAATGTTGTCAAGTTTAGTTCCTTGGCCACTGTTTAGCAATTGCATGAATAATAATTAATAATTCTTTACATTTATATCACACTTTTTCTCACTACTCATAGCGCAACTTCAACCACTAGTAGTGAGCAGCATCCACGTGAATGGCATTGGTAGCCATTTTGTGCCAGTATGTTCACCATGCATTAGCTATTAGGTGGTGATTGGGTAGGAGAGAGCCAGTTAGAGAAAGGGGATGATAAGGGGGCCAGAATGATTTGGCCATGGTGGGCAATTCGGCCAGGACATCAAGATACTCAATACGCATTACAAAGGATGCCCAAGGATCTTTTATGACCACAGAGAGTCAGGACTTCGATTTTATGTCTCATCCATAGGACAGCACCATTTTGTATCCCCAACACTGCACTGGATCATTGGGATCCACACACAGCACACAGTTAAACACTCCCTGCTGGCCTCACCAACACCTCTTCCAGCAGAAACCCAAGCTTTTCCTGATTGGTGTCCCATGCAAGCTCTGGTTAGGCCTGAACATGCTTAGCTTCAAGAATGAATGACATACTGGAAAATCCAAAGGATTAGGCTGTTATGGACACAGCAAACAAGTGCGTGCCTAGCATGTAGGGAAACAAAGTGAAAAGGCAGGCAAAAGGTCAATAGTCTGGGTGACTAATAATGGCAACCAAATCCAAAATGTAAAGCCAGAAATGAACTTTAAAAAATAGAACAAAACAGAAATTGTAACACTAAATCTTTTTGGAACTGCATTTTAGTTTCCCTATACTCTAGAAAGACAGAATAAAACAGTAATAAGAGTTTATTTTTTTTCAATACCATGTTGATTGATTAAATAACAATAGCGTGATGGTACTACTTAAGATACATGTGAGATCTTTTGCCAGCAACCTCAGGCTGTTGCTAATTACAAGATGGAGAAGAAAATGACAACTCTCATAGACAAAATGGCATCTTGATGACATGAACAAAAACAAATATTAATATATACAGTATCTACATATCAAAAAATAAAATGTCTCTCTGTTTACATGTTCCTAATATTATCCTGCACTCTTTGACTGATCTGGGCCAAATTTTGCATAGTTGTATTCTAGGACCATATGGACAAGACAGACTACTCTGGAACCACAGAATTTTGACCGTAGGTAGTCTTTTTTCCCAGCATACATTTTGTACCCTAGTACCACCCGATGACTCAGAGCAAGTATTACAGGCCTACACCCATTGACCAGTCAGTCAGTCGGTATCTGGACCAAATTTAGCATAGTTGTTCTAGTACCATACAGATAAGATATACTACTTTGATACCCAAAATATTGACCCTGGGGTCCTATGTGCTACAGTTTGCACACTAGAGCCACATGCTGGCTCAGAGAAAGTGAAACATATGAACAGACTGAATCCAGACTAGCAGACAAAATAACCAGAGCTTAACATTACATACCTGGACAATGCAACATGCTACTTTTATCTACTGTAATATAAAAAGGAGAATTATGCACATCACATTTGACGGGGGGTGCCTGGTGAGGCTTCATCAAGAGCGGAAGTGCAGTGCAACAAAACAAAAAAATCAAAGAGTTGTTGTTTAATTCCTGCTTTGTTGGCTTTTTTCATAATTTAAGCACTAAGAACTGTCCATCTTGGGCTTAGAAGAGTCAGACATGACAGCATTCATAGTTATAACCCAGTAAGGAGTTACCATAATTCTGGTATCCAAACAGACCCAAAATGTACAAATTCTCAACTCACAAGTACAGAGACATTGATAAAGAAGTGGTGTGGATGATAGATGGGACAACTACCAATACCATCAGAGTCACCATTTAAAAACACATACTGTAAGCCTTTGCTTTCTTTCCTAAACATATTGTACAAATATACCCAGACAAAGGCTAATTTTAAATAAAAATTAAACTACTGGTAATTTTAATTAACATTATTTTTTTGCAACTGGCCATAAAGTGACCAGAACAATACTTCCACACAAGACAGGCAGAGTTAATGACCACACCATGTTTGCAAAATTTTTCCTGTACATATTTTCAGCCTGGAAACCCCATAGATGTGAGCATGAGGATG
Organism: Erpetoichthys calabaricus; assembly: GCF_900747795.2. Lineage (NCBI taxonomy): Eukaryota > Metazoa > Chordata > Cladistia > Polypteriformes > Polypteridae > Erpetoichthys > Erpetoichthys calabaricus. Next base: position 148,631,957 of record NC_041396.2, read on the forward strand.
TTCAATAATTTATCTACCCGAGTATGAAAGAAAGTAGCAAACATGCTGAAACAAGTCTGGGGATGTTGTGACATGTCTCAAGGTTTGTCATGTACAGTTGTGGCTCAGTGCGTGTCTAACATTCCAAGAGACAGTATGTCAGGAGAATCCTCGTACAAATCAAGTAAGAAAATTGTAAATTTGGAGCAACACTCAGTAATAAAACTTCTCGCAAAAGAAGGGAAGACCCATGAACGCATGACTGTAGTTTATGGTCATACTGCCCCATCATCCTACAAAATAAAATTTTGGAGCAAGCAGTATAAGTGCGGTAGACAGTCCATTGAAGATGACCCTCACGCTTGACAGCCTGTGGAAGCAACTTCCACAGAAATTTGCAAGAAAGTCGAGGATTTAATTTTGTCAGTCAGATGAATTAAGGTTTCCCGAATACCTGAAGAAATGGGCATCTCAGCAGGTACAGTTTGTAAAATAATTCATGAAAAGTTGGGCATGTCAAAGGTCAGTGTAAGGTGGTTTTCAAGAATGCTAATTCCATGTCAGACAGCCACGAGGTTCCAGTGCTGGAGGAGAACTTGGAGATGCTCCATGAAGACCAAGTGAATTTTTTTTCAGTGCTTGGTGACTGGAGATGAGTCCAAGATGGAGTCAATGTAGTGAAAGCACAAGCCACCCCCCACCCCAAAAAAGTTCAAGACATAAAAATCTGCAGGCAAAGTCATACAACTATCTTCTGGCATATTGAAGGACTTTTGCTTCTGGAGTTCATGCCACACAAGACAACCATAACCGGGAGAGTTATGGCAAAACAATGATTGCTTTGTGGGAGTCAATCAAGAAGAAAAAATGAGGAAAACTCACAACAGGTATGCTGCTTCTTCATGACAATGCGCCAGTTCAAATGTCACGTCAATCACAAGGTTCCATCCAAGAATGTGGGCTCCAGATGCTGAACCATCCACCCTACAGTCCAGACCTGACTCCCACAGATTATTTCTTGTTCCAGCTTTTGAAGAAATCTCTCCATGGACATCGATTTTCAAGTGATGAAGACATCACCGGTCCTGGTTTGAAGGTCAAACAGAAGATTTGTTTTCAAAGGGGTTAAAGTAATTGCAGGAAAATTGGATAGAAGTGTATGGAGCTATCAGGGGATTATATTGAAAAATAAAACAAACATTTTGTGAAAACTCTTTTCTTTCCTACTGAGGTAGATAAATTATTGAATACCCCTTGTATGTCTGTAATAGCAAAAAGCTTTCTTTTATTGCAGCATATCTTCACTTAGAAAAATAGCAGCAGCTCCAAATGAGTGCCATGGATTGTTGTGTATGTTGTGGGGAGGAAAGCTGAGCAGATTTATGATAGTAACATAAAAAATAAATGAATGAATTTGCTCTTTCTGATCATGTCTTAATTCCTTTAAGCACCAGTGTTACCTGCATTCAGAAAAAGTGCATTGCTTTTTTAAAAAGGTTTTATTTCTTAATTGATCAGAAAGAGTGCATCTTTTATGTTAAAGCTCAACAGGAAAGTAGGACAAACTCAATCAACATGGACTTCTTCTATTTGTAAACAGTGTGATAAATTAATTCAAATAACACGTTGGAAAGTTTTGGGGATTTGCCCCGTATAATCTCGTGAATCAGATCTGGTCAAAGTAAATTGAAAAAACAACAAACATTCGACCTCAACATTGGTGTGAGGATCGTTTTTATACAGAAAAATGGCTGAAGGAAATGATGTGGCAGGAAGTTAGTGTGGACCGGAAATTATGTCATCTGAGTTGGCCGGAAGTGACATCATTATGGCGGGACCAGAAGTGACTTCATCTGAGTTGACTAGAAATGGAGTCATTATGGCGGGACCAGAAGTGATGTCATCAGGGGCCTCATGTATAAACGGTGCGTACGCACAAAAATGTTGTGTACTCCCGTTCCCACACTCCAATCGCAATGTATAAAACCTAAACTTGGCGTAAAGCCACGCACATTTCCACGGTACCTCATACCTTGGCGTACGCAATTTCTCCGCTCGGTTTTGCAGACTGGCGGTACCCAGCGTCAAAGCAGTGCTACTGTTACTATGTGGTCACCCTTTCTTTCTTAGCTCCACATTCCTGACGCGGCTTTATAAATACACTGAAATTAACTGCATATTGTTTATTAGTGTAATGCATCTGATTGTAATTAACCTGCAGCAATATAATGGTCCAGGGAATAGCCATAGTATTCCAAATACCATAACTGCTTTAGCGTTGTTACGCTCACTGCATCTTGTTCTTCTTTTTGCTGCTCCCGTTAAGGGTTGCCACTGCGGATCATCTTTTTCCATATTACTCTCACTGCACCACTCGGAGTATTCATATCACTGTGTCTGAGTGTGAATCATAGCAGCAGCTGATCGGAAAGAGAATTATCGGTATACAGTTTCAAGTACACACTACCTCAACCACGGCAAAAAGCATCAAATCCTTTCCTGTACGGACCTCGCGTTTCAGAAACAATTTCACCCCAAGAACTATAAACGCACTCAATCAGTCCATCAAGTGCTCCTTGTAGAACTGTTTGTACTTATAAGTACAATCACCTCACTGTAAACTTACACTACAGTTATAATATTGCACAACCTGCGCTACTTTATAAAGCGCGTATGATGACAATATCATTTTTAAGATGAAATGCAGCAAAATATGTTGCTTATAGTATACAGATAAAACTTTAACTTCATTTAAATAATCTGTATTGTTAATAATTAAACATGTGAGGACACGGTGCCGCAGCGTATAGCTAGTTCATGGATAGTTCCTGCCTTGCGTTGTATTCTTGCTGGTGCTGACGCGACACTGGAAGGATAGATGAATAGAATAATTAAACATGTACTACGAAGATATTTCAATGTTCCTTAAAAGTTTTGAAGAATCTGCGTTCTAAGCTTACAAATGGCTTAATGTCTATTACAGAGCTGATTGTGTGGCGATTGGGTTTTTGGAGAAAGAAAAGTAAGGACAAGAATTGGAGGTTAGTACGTTTGAAAGAGACAGTACTTGTGTAATAAATTATTTCATCGAAGGTCGCACATGGCGCAGCAAGCCTCTTGCATGAGATATGAACAATCACTGCGCCATCGTGTTCCCATGTTTAATAACATGCTTTCATTCCTATCATCATGAAAATGATATCACGTATATATCTCAGTATTTTAATTATTCAGAGAGCTGTAATATCTCGAATGTAATGGAGAAAGAACGGAAGCACATAGTGATTCACACACATAGAGCACATAGAAGATCAAACACAGAACAAAGCATTTAACATGCTACTTGAGAAACTAGTAAAATAAACGATTTTAAGATGAAGTTTATGATGTTCTACTTTAATGGCAAAATACACTACGTGATTAAAGTGGAAATTTCGAGATTAAAGTTGACATTTCGTGCTTTTTTCCCACTGTGTGCCTATTTTTTTGTTTGTAGCCTAATAAGTTTTCATATGACACTCAGACGGTGGGCTACGACTTGCCTTTTCACGGCGACTTTGATATGTGATTTCTTTTTTATTTCGGGCACTGTGCGACTTTGTGAACTCGATCTTTCGAGTTTCTCCGACACTCTGTCACTCGATCAACTTTCTTTTGTTGATTATACCACTGTTTAAACTAACAAATAGTACGTTTTTCCTTTGCCTCCACTTGGTATTCGCATTAAATTCTTATATTTTCCCCTGTGCTTTTCCCATTGTCTTTTCTCAGAAGGCTATTTATATCGATTTGCATATTCAAAGAGGCGTAATTCTGGGAGGAGTTGGGGCGGGACAGAAGGCGCGTGCAGGGCCGGATTTATATGAAAAGAGGCCCTAGGCTATTCTACTTATGAGGCCCTTTCACCTTCCATTTTTAAGTTTGTAAATTACATGAGAGATAATAAAATTTTGCTAACAATTTGAATGTAGGCCCCCCTTGATCTTGAGGCCCTAGGCTGAAGCCTAGTTAGCCTATAGGAAAATCCGGCCCTGGGCGCATGCACGTGAGTTACTATTCACGCTGATCGGGATTTATGTAGTGGAAGAACGTGAAAGTTTGCGTGCGCACAGATTCCTGCATCTGGATTTTTCTGTGCGTACGCACAATCCCGCTTTTGTGCTTATGCCATGTTATAGTGTGAGTTCTACGCACGACGTTATACATGAGGCCCCAGTACTGGCCGGAAGTGACGTCATCTTCAGGGGACTGGAAGTGACGTCATCTGCAGGAGTCACAATATTAAATTAAAGAGTGATAACAATGCAGGTATACAGACAGACAATAATTTTGTATAATGTTAACGTTTACCCTGATCTCCTCAGTTTGTCAGTGGAGCAGGACATTGACAGTAGTCTGTCGCTGAAGCTGCTCCTCTGTCTGGAGATGATACTGTTTAGTGGATGCAGTGGATTCTCCATAATTGATAGGAGCCTGCTCAGTGCCCGTCGCTCTGCCACGGATGTCAAACTGTCCAGCTCCATGCCTACAATAGAACCTGCCTTCCTCACCAGTTTGTCCAGGTGTGAGGCATCCTTCTTCTTTATGCTGCCTCCCCAGCACACCACCGCATAGAAGAGGGTACTCACCACAACCGTCTGATAGAACATCTGCATCATCTTATTGCAGATGTTGAAGGACGCCAGTCTTCTAAGGAAGTATAGCCGGCTCTGTCCTCTCTTGCACAGAGAATCAGTATTGGCAGTCCAGTCCAATTTATCATCCAGCTGCACTCCCAGGTATTTATAGGTGTGTACCCTCTGCACACAGTCACCTCTGATGATCACAGGGTCCATGAGGGGCCTGGGTCTCCTAAAATCCACCACCAGTTCCTTGGTTTTGCTGGTGTTCAGGTGTAAGTGGTTTGAGTCGCACCATTTAACAAAGTCATTGATTAGGTTCCTATACTCCTCCTCCTGCCCACTCCTGATGCAGCCCACGATAGCAGTGTCGTCAGTGAACTTTTGCATGTGGCAGGACTCCGTGTTGTATTGGAAGTCCGATGTATATAGGCTGAACAGGACCGGGGAAAGTACAGTCCCCTGCGGCGCTCCTGTGTTGCTGACCACAATGTCAGACCTGCAGTTTCCGAGACACACATACTGAGGTCTGTCTGTAAGATAGTCCATGATCCATGCCACCAGGTATGAATCTACTCCCATCTCTATTAGCTTGTCCCTAAGGAGCAGAGATTGGATGGTGTTGAAGGCGCTAGAGAAGTCTAGAAACATAATTCTTACAGCACCACTGCCTCTGTCCAAGTGGGAGAGGGATTGGTGTAGCATATAGATGATGGCATCCTCCGCTTCCACCTTCTCCTCATATGCGAACTGCAGAGGGTCGAGGGCGTGGCGGACCTGTGGCCTCAGGTGGTGAAGCAGCAGCTGCTACATGGTCTTCATCACATGTGAAGTCAGAGCGACAGGCCGGAAGTCATTCAGCTCACTAGGACGTTATACCTTTGGGACTGGGGTGATGCAAGATGTTTTCCAAAGCCTCGGGACTCTCCCCTGTTCCAGGCTCAGGTTGAAGATGCGCTGTAGAGGACTCCCCAGCTCCAACGCACAGGCCTTCAGCAGTCATGGCAATACTCCATCTGGACCCGCTGCTTTGCTGGCACGAAGTCTCCTCAGGATGGGTGGAGGGTGCAGTACTCCGAGGTGAGAGTGGGTTAGGGTAGTCAAAACTGTTAAAGAAGTTGTTCATTTTGTTTGCTCTCTTCACGTCTCTCTTGATGGTGGCACCCCGCTTCGAGCTGCAGCCAGTGATGATCTTCATCCCATCCCACACTTCCTTCATGCTGTTATTCTGCAACTTCTGCTCCAGCTTTCTCCTGTACCGCTCCTTCGCTGCCCTGAGCTGGACTCAGAGTTCCTTCTGGACACGCTTGAGCTCATGCTGATCTCCTCCTTTAAAATCCCTTTTCTTCTGGTTTAAAAGGCCCTTGATGTCACTTATAATCCATGGCTTGTTGTTAGCATAGCAGCGTTCTGTTCTTACTGGAACTACAATGTCCATATAGAAGTTGATGTAGTCAGTAGTGCAGTCCACAACCTCCTCAATGTTCTCACTATGTGACCCCTGCAGGATTTCCCAGTCTGTAGTTCCAAAGCAGTCTCTCAGAGCCTGATCTGCCTCAGGGGACCACTTCCTGAATGAGCGTGTGGTTGTAGGTAGCTCTCTCACTCTTGGTTTGTAGTGAGGCTGAAGCAGAACCAGGTTATGATCTGCTTTCCCAAGCGCAGGCAGCAGGGTGGCGCTGTATGCATCTTTAACGTTTGCATACAGTAGGTCAATAGTCCTATTTCCCCGGGTGTTACAATCCACATATTGGGAGAAGGCAGGTAATGTTTTGTCCAGCGTCACATGGTTAAAATCTCCAGAGATTAGCACAAGTGTTTGTAATTTAGCAACTGCGGAATGGATGACGTCACCTGCTATCTCCGCTTTCGCCCGAGGAGGGATGTATACAATAACAACAATGACGTGTCTAAACTCTCTGGGCAAGTAATAGGGACGCAGACTTACGGCCAACAGTTCGATGTCCCTGCAGCAAGTGGAGATTTAGACGTTTACATGTCCAGAGTTACACCACCTTGTATTGACATAGAGAGCAAGTCCTCCTCCTTTCTGCTTCCCGCAGGGATTTGCGTCTCTGTCTGCTCTAACTGTGTTAAACCCGGGTAGCTCCATGTTAGCATCTGGGATGGTGGTAGTTAGCCACGTTTCACAAAAACATAACAAACTGCATTCTCTGCAGGTCCTGACATTTTTCACCAGCGCAGCCAGTTTGTCGATCTTATTTGATATTGAGTTCACATTTCCCAGGATCACAGAAGGCACCGAAGGCTTAAAACGCCACTTTCTCTCAAGCTGCTTCATTTTTAGCTTAGCACCGGCTCTGCTGCCACGATACCACCTTCTTACCTCGTCGGGTAAATAGGGAACCACACCGACATGGGCATTTGTTCTCAGGTAGAGAGAGAGATATCAGTACCACAATACAACCCCCTGTCGGACAATATATCGCTCACCTCTGGGCTTGTTAACTGCCTCCTAAGCACACGTGTGTCACAACAGTCATTCAGTCAACCTAGCGTCAGGATACTTGATTGTAGAGTAAACCTTCTTGGTGGGATAACAAATACAAATAATGTCTTTAACAGTTTGTGACGAATCCATCCATTTCTGAAACTGCTTACTTATTCCAGGATGGAGTTTCTTAACAATCATTACCAATATCACTTGCTATAAGTTAACAAAATATTTTTCCTTTTCTGTAATTTGTTCCATTCCTTGTCATCACTAGCCACATGTGAATTGTCCAACTAGGTCTGTAAGAAGGCAAATATTGCTAAACATGTAAGTCTCCCAACATTTATAAAAACTGTCAAGCCTAGAGCCGAAAGCTTCAAAAATGAAGAATTCTTTATTTCTCCCAGAGGTGCATTTTCAAAGTTTCCCTGAGGAAGTCATGTCATTGTTTAAGTTATTTTTAAATATTAAAAATAGCCATTTCCACAGATTAGGAAATGGAGTACTCTGCTGGCATTTTGGACTTGCAGCTATAGTTTTAATTGGAATGTCTTCAGCTTGAAGTTTGTTTCGCTTGGTACCTTGCCAACTCATGACAGCAGAGGCCATATTTAATTTGTTTTTATGAAATGTACAATACAGAGATTAAGCTGAACTTGGACGAAAAAAAGGAGATAAGGTACCAAGGCAGTTTAGAGTGATAAGAATTTAGACAGTTAAAGCAATTATTTACTATGAAATCTTGTGTGCACTGATCAATATTATTATTTAGTATGTTATCTTTTGTAGATTACTTGTTAAATTGGGGTAGCACAACAGTACAGTGTTTAGCACTGCTGTGTCATGGATGCATTAACTCCAGCACTAATTCAGTGCCCTGTGTGAAACTTGCATGTTGCCCCTCAACTGTGTGGGTTTCCCTCCAGATTCTTATCCCCAAACATGTTTAAGTTAAGTGAAATGGTGATTCTAAAATTTCTGAGTGTAGGTGTGAGCCTATTCCTGCCTTGCACCCCATGTTCTTGGAAAAGACTCTGCTCCCCATGATTGTGATTTGAATAAAGAGGCTTTGAGAATATTATGTTATACCTCAGGGTAAAAACAAAATATTTAGTCTTCTAAGATGTTATCAGGTCTGTTCTCGAGTAGAGAACAAAAGAAGATACAGATCCGTATGCTTCAGTGTTCAAATTAATTACTGTAATTTGTAAATTATCGAATGCAGTTAGTTTTAATTGCGGCACTCAGGACGATGCATGAATTTTAAAAGGACTGCCTAGAGAGATGATGGAGGAAGCAGAACATGCAGAAAAAAAGTCCTGAGAAGGAAAGACTCTGGGCCTCTTTGGGACTATTCAGGATGTCCGGTAGTCAGGACAGGATGTCGGACAGAGAAGCATATAACATATTGCTTAGTTTCTTGATATTATTTGTTTAAGTGTAAATGTGTAATATATGTTTGCAATTTAAAAGTAAAATGAAGTATATACTACAGGAAACCATAACAAGATTTGACCAAATTCATTTTCAAAAATAAAGAATAATGCAATGAAGTCTGACACAAGGCAATTATAGATAGATAGATAGATAGATAGATAGATAGATAGATAGATAGATAGATAGATAGATAGATAGATAGATAGATAGATAGATACTTTATTAATCCCAAAAATTATGAATAAATTATATGTTTATAACACTAAATGTAAGGGAAGTTATGTAGCTACACCACCTACAAGGTGAAGGGTAGGGGTCAACAGCCATTTTATTCAGTCGCCAGGCATAGGGGTAAAGTTCCAGACCGACTTGAACTTGGTTGTGAAAATTATCTCTAGGAATGTCAAATGTCGTTGAGCAAGCAGAATAATTTTCCAAAGTGCCAAAATAACCTCTATGCACATTATTTACTCTGGAACCAGACCTAATGATCAGAATGGTCTCTCATACTGTAGAGCCACACAGTGGTAAAGGCTTAACCCCACATACATTTAGTGATTGTTGTGACTGGAGAGTGCCACAAACACAAAAGTTCCAAAAAACACTTTCAAAAATAGCCCTCAGGGGGAAATACCTGACTAAATACAAGAAGAGGCCTTGAAAAATCTTTATAAAAAGAATGGCCTCCTTTACTAAAAGGCATAACAATGCACATAGCTCCAAAAAGCACAAAGAATTGCCTGAAAAGGCAAAGTAATAGCAGTAAGCAAAGTCCCAAAACAAAATCCAGAGGCGTATTCAAAACCAGAGCAGAGGTTTGAAAATCATTAAACACACTTCCAATACAGAATTCAAAGACTTCGTTGAGAAACAGCACAGGTTTGAAAAATTCAGAAGACACTTAAAATAATGGCACAAGGCACAGTAATCACAAGAAACTCTCTACTCTCTTGCATGTTTGAAATGAATCTCCAGGAACTATGGAGGGCCCTCCCATAAACAGGGCAGAGAGCCATTCCTGGAAGTGATTAGCAGGTGGTCCCGCCCCTTGGGGAACCACTCACAAAACGCAAGCGACATAACATAGGCCATTACCACTTACAACTGAACACAAACAAAAATGTACATAATAAATAAAAGAAACACAAATACAAATAAAAGGCATAAAATTAGACAATACTAATAAAACACACAACTGTGAAACCCAGCCTGGGGAGAAACATGACAGTGATCTTGAATGAGGGAGAGGAGTTTTCCTCTGTCATTTCAATTTGCTGAGTCTCACAAATCGGCATATTCAGGAGTCATAAAATATACTTTTCAGTTGTCCAGGTTTCAGCAGCAACTGATAGAGAAAACAAAGAAATGTTATATGCAGTTTTACATTCCTAATGGGAATTGCCACTAGTCTAAAAAAAGATTTGAAACCCTTTAGTGATGAATTCTCAAGGGTTTCCTTTACTCATCATCCCTATTTGGTCAAGGTGAGTGCCTGCCTATATAATTAGCTCCTTGCAAGCACAGGGAAATGCCACAATGATGTTAAAGGATAAAAAGGAAAAGGCTTTGCAAAACAAATTAGAGGTAGTTTGACACTGTATGTAGTTTCTGATTACCTGACCTTGAAGCATTCCAGTTACCAATGTACAAGTTTTCAGCCACATCGTCCTCCTTTTTCTCTAATCGATACCTCAAGAAAATTGCACCTCTCTATTGTCTCTGCTATCTTCCCATTGTTATGATTGGCTCAGAATTTTTAAAAGAGAATGACGTGGAGATGAAAACACTAAGTAGGAACAGGTAAATCACAATCTGAGGCTAGGTAAGAAATCAAAACAGAAATACAGAGTGATGGAGTGAGACAAATCGTATGCCAAAACACAAAATGGAATGCAATAAATCTTGCTCACATAAACAAGTACAAAATCCTGACATTACAACCTTGTAGAAGCCCCTTTTACCTTCCCCTGTACTACAGTTCCAAGATTCAAAAAATATAGGAAGGGGTCCAACAACAGGATACTGGGAGATGCACACCATCATCTGAAATAACAGTGGTATGAAGAGATCATGCTGTAACAACTTTAGGCTGTTGCCAACAATAAGGCTCCCATGACAATCAGGAAATTATTCAATCATGATTGTAAACAAAAACAAAACGATGATTATAAATACAAATTTAATAACTATAACTAAAGAGTATTTTCAATCACCCAGAAAGTGGTAATTCCTCCAAATTTAAAGCTGGTGGTGGCCTTGCAGGTAACTCTATGTAAGGTTCTTAATGATACTTTTCATCTGACACCATGACCGTCTTTCTTTTCCTTTACATACTTGTATCTCTTCATCCTGTGAAAAATCAAAATTATTAGCAAACACATTTTCAGTTTGTGCACTGTCTATAAACTCATCCCTTGTAATTACTACCCTATAGGGCTGGATGCCTATCAGAGCTGTCATTCATGTCACCTAAACATTCCTCTCACATTTCTTTATATGACCTGAGAATGGCATCCGGTATTTGCTTTCTATGACATTCTTTCTCTCATTATTTCTATCAATGTTATTTCTTGCCACACAGTTTTTTTCTTCTATATGTATATTTTCTTCCATAAAGTAGAGGTTTTTCTCTCTGGGTATTTAGTAAGTGCTAAAATAAAGATTTACCTTTAATTCTCTGATTATCTCACTTTTAACCTTTTGACCTTTTCTTTAAGTTAGTTTTGCCTGAACTTTTTATATTATGGTTCACTTTCTTGTCCTGGGTGCAACTTGTTGACAGATGGATGGCCAATGGTTGGCATATACTGTATATATTGCAGCCATTGGTAGTAGCCACAGTGCCTTTTCTGGCTTTAATCCATTAAACAATCATCAAAGAGCACACCAGTATCCTCTGTCTCTTTCCTGTCCTCCTCATTGATTTGATTTGATGAGCGTTGTCAAACTCCCTCCCAACTCTGGCTCCCTGATGCAGTGAGACAGGTCCCTTTTATCTTGAACCTGGGAATACTTCCGGGATCGAGAAATTAACCTGTGGAAGCACTTCTGGGCCACATATGGAAGCTGTATGGTGTCTGCAAGTTTCTTTTATATGGCACCTTCTGGTGACACCCAAGGACCACTACAGGGTATTGACTCCAGACTCCAACTCCCAGGCAACCCTAACCCCTAACCCTATCTGAATTGTCCATAAAAAATTCTCCCACACCACTTCATGTAGATACTGAACAAATTAGACGGGATATCAATACCACAGAAAATTAAAATTATTAGATTTTTTTTATTATGTAACAGGTCATTCTTCACATTAGGGATCCTTCTGTATGGACTCCTAAAAACTTTATAATCAATCAATTTCATTGTTTCTTTGTAAAAGTGACAATGACAATAAAGATCTATCTATCTAACCCATTTTGGATTTGATAAGAAAAGATTTTGAAAACTTAGAGGGAATGAGTAGTGAGAATATGTGACAGGATAATTTGACTCCGGCAGAATGAACATCATTACAGTATTTGCATAAGAATAGAAATACTATCATCAAACTGGCTGATAAGGACTTAATCACTGTAATCATGGATAGAGCAAAATATACTTATGAGGCCTATAGACAATTGAACAACAGATTACATTATCCACCACTTTAAAAAATCTCTACAAATTCAAACAATCCTGCGGTGGGTTGGCACCCTGCCCGGGATTGGTTCCTGCCTTGTGCCCTGTGTTGGCTGGGATTGGCTCCAGCATGACCCCCGTGACCCTGTGTTTGGATTCAGCGGGTTGGAAAATGGAATTCAAACAAAACAAAAAAATGTATTTATATTGTCTAAATTGGTGGAGGATGGTTTCATTACATCAAAACAAAACAGATATTTTTCTGGTCCAACAGTTCCTTAAGTACACAAATTTTATTTACCTCTAAAAATTCACAAATCTCCGGATACTTGGATCTCGGGCAGACCTATTGTGTCTGACTGCTCCTCAGAATCATATAGAATCTCCAAGTACCCTAGGTTCTTGTCTATAAGCCGGACTCATGTATAAGCCGGAGACCAAAAATCATACGAATTTTTAAAATAAAATCGTATCATAGATAAGCCGGACTCATGGATAAGCCGAACGTACTATAACCTATAACTAATAGAAGGAAGGGAGGTCAGTTGTCTCACTCGCACCCATTTAATTCCTTTAAGGGGGGAGAGAGTGTGAGATATTGGCGTCTCTCTCACTCCCCGCATTGCGCGGTTGGAGTGGCCGGAGCGCGTTCTTTCTGCTCTGGGCGTCGCTGAGTCAACACGCGCGTGTAGCGGTCATTTAAATTGTGATTTTATATGTAAGCATATTTAAATATATATCGCAGATTTTTTGCTGGTTAGCGGATTTCTGCGGACAATGGGTCTTTTAATTTCTGGTACATGCTTCCTCAGTTGGTTTGCCCAGTTGATTTCATACAAGGGACGCTATTGGCAGATGGCTGAGAAGCTAGATTGCTTACTTTTCTCTCTCTCTTGCACTGACTATCTGTGATCCTGACGTATGGGGATTGAGCAGGGGGGCTGTTCGCACACCTAGACGATACGGACACTCGCCTAAAAATGCTGAAAGATTATCTTCACGTTGCTATCTTTTGTAAAGCTGATTCCTGAAACAACATGCTGCACAGTGCTTCGCATACTTAAAAGCTCGAAGGGCACGCATTGATTTTTGACTGAAAAACAAACTCTGTCTGTCTGTCTCTCTCTCTCTCTCTCTCCCCCTGCTCCTGACGGAGGGGGTGTGAGCTGCCGCCTTCAACAGCTTTGTGCCGCGGTGCTTCGCATACTTAAAAGCCAAACAGCACCATTGATTTGTTTGCTAGAGATTGTTTTCTCTATCTATGTGACATTCTGTGCTCCTGACACGCACTCCTTTGAAGAGGAAGATATGTTTGCATTCTTTTAATTGTGAGACAGAACTGTCATCTCTGTCTTGTCATGGAGCACAGTTTAAACTTTTGAAAAAGAGACAAATGTTTGTTTGCAGTGTTTGAATAACGTTCCTGTCTCTCTACAACCTCCTGTGTTTCTGCGCAAATCTGTGACCCAAGCATGACAATATAAAAATAACCATATAAACATATGGTTTCTACTTCGCGGATTTTCTTATTTCGCGGGTGGCTCTGGAACGCAACCCCCGCGATGGAGGAGGGATTACTGTATAAGCCGGATTTATGTATAAGCCGATATTCTATTTTTTTATTTTCACAACTTTTTTCCTTAGATAAGCCGCGGCTTATAGACAAGAACTTAGGGTACATTGATCATTTTTTGAATACACTTCACAATATCTCAATATCATAACAGTTATGTAAAGGATACGTATCATTTTTTGGAAATTATTAAAAAAATATACATTACCGTCCCAATTGCTCATGTTTTCCATGGATGTTGAATCTCTATAAATCAATGTATATATCAAATTAGGATTGCAGTCGGTGAGAAATATTTTTCAAAGATATCAAGATCCTAATAGACCAGACGATTGTCTTTTACAACCATGGAGTTGAATTTGTCCTGCAATGATTCTGAATTTGATGGAAAATTGTTTCTCCAGATTCATTGAACCGCGATGGGGAAGAGGTATGCTCCCTCATATGCTAACATTTATATGTCAGTGTGGGAGCAGATGACATTTTTGAAATGCCGTAGGCTCCCTGTAGTCTATTTAAGATACATGGACAATATATTTGTCATTTGGATGCATACGACGGAGGAATTTCAAGGTTTTCAGGAGGTTTAAAATTCATATCATCCAGCAATTAAGTTGCAGGCCAAAATCAGTTATGAGTCGAAATTCATTTCCAACTAATCTTGGATACAGACAAAATTTCAAAGATCTATTTTAAACCCACTGATATCCATGCCCTTCTTACATGATCCAGTTTCCACACTAGACACACCTTTACAGCAATTATTAAATCTCAAATTATCAGATTTTACAGAATGAATTCTTACCTGAATGATAACAAACAGGCCACTCATGTCTTGTTTCAGGCTCTCAGGAAGAAGGGTTATGCCAGAAGATTTCTGAGGGTGATACAGACAAAAGTTAGTCAGAACTACCATAAATATTTACAGAGACAACAGGGCCCCCAAAATTAATATACGGGAATTCCTTGGTTTCCAAGATTTCTATGTCATGGAGGACACAGACATGTCACTACTTATCATACATGATTTGGTGGATTTGTCCTTTTTGGAGGATAATTTTTTACTTAATGTACAATCTGCACAGTCATAGTTGAATGGATTGACTTGTTTTCGAGATCTTATTGTTCTCAACAATTCTTTCAACAATTAAATGTGTACAGAACTGGTTTCTTCATTTTTTCTGAACTTTCTGTCTCTCCTTTGCCAATCATGGATGTTAATTTGCTCAGTTTAAATAAAAAAACTATTAGGTTAAAAAAATCGTCAAATGAAATGAGGATGCATTTCATTTATGGCCTACACCTCCCCAGTTCAAATGTTAAAAACATTTGGGATGGTATGCATTCTTTAACTCTTGGGAACTTTGATTCTTGGGAACTCAAATTAAAAAGTCTTTCTTGGGAATTGATTTATTGGATTGTGTGCCTGACCTTAATAGATTTGACCCTTTCCTTAATCCTAAAATATATAATCTCTTGCCTAATCCTAATCTGCCCCAATCACCTAATCTTAAATTTTTGGATTGGTTGCCTAATCCTAAAGTGGGGACTTTAATATATTTTTGTCCTAGTTTTGAAAGGACAGGTTTAGATATAGATTATTTTTGTCGGATGGTAGAGGGGAGGTGGTAAGGAATGTTCAGGTGGATCCGGTCTCAGCTCTGGATATTTGTCCACAGGTCTGTGGGTATTTGGAAGATAAAAATATTTTACAGATGGTGTTTACATATTCCTCCCAGGCGCAACAAATCGCACGAGTGTTACTTACCCATTTTCTACAATTTCAACAGTTATTTGAACTTTTAAAATTGTACAGGTGGGTCGCAGCATGTACAAAAAAGTAAAATATAAGAGATATCCTGGTACATGCTTCACGTACAATTAAATAAATTAATAAGCGTGCCTGGGTGGTACCTTTTGGGCACAAGAAAATCATTTATAATAAGAAGTCTAACGTGGAATTAACTATTTTCCAGACCTTTCAGCTTACATCGGTAAATTGTATTTATGGTATTCATTGTTCAACCTGTGGGCTAATATACATACACTGTAGGTGAGACCAAAAATTCTTTGAAAGCACGTTTTATATAGCACCTTAGATTTATTAAGAATCAGGGAAAAGATACAGTGCTATATAGACACTTTGCACAAACAAATCACTTCCCACAGATGTTTGGATTAGAACATGAAAGCTTCTGGAATAAATCAATGAGGCTAAGGAAAGAAAAATATTGGATTGAGGCCTTGGACACTTACCAAATTAATTGTTTAAATGAAAGATAAAAAAAATGATTCGTTTTTAGTTTTTCAAGGTAACTAAACAAACTAGACCATATTTAGTTTCTAAATAAAGGGTTAGTGTGCCACAGCCTAGCCACAAGGCTCACGTTCCCTACCCTAAGCCTAACCCTGTCTGAATTAGGAGCCTGCTAGAGCAACACTGCCACCTCTCATGCCAGAGGATAAATTGTCCATATAAAAGACATGTACTTCGGCCCTTCCATTACTTATTCCTATTACCAAATGGGTCTGTGCTCAGCCAAGCGTCATCTCCAGATCTATTCTCTATCGATTATGTCGACCTTGCTGGGTAAGGAATACTCCTCAGCCCCTATCAGCATGCCAGATAATCCTTTCCAGTATCTACAATGTGTATGTAGTTTTTTATTCTTTGCCTAGTATGTCTGAACTTCCCCCTAAAAAACTGCAAAGGCATTATTAATTCTAGATCCTCTGAGGACCTGTTTATTAAAGGGCTGGATTGGGATACGTAGGGTAGAACTCTGAGAGAGGTTCAGTCTTTTACCAAATTTTGGCAAAAGCTAATTTTTGGTGTTCTCTGTCCTGTTTTTTGTTTGATTTCAATAAAAGCTTGATTGCAAAAAAGAAAAGAAAAATGAATTGCCTACAGGGCGGCACGGTGGAGCAGTGGTAGCGCTGCTGCCTCGCAGTTAGGAGACCCGGGTTCGCTTCCCGGGTCTACCCTGCGTGGAGTTTGCATGTTCTCCCCGTGTCTGCGTGGGTTTCCTCCGGGCGCTCCGGTTTCCTCCCACAGTCCAAAGACATGCAGGTTAGGTGGATTGGCGATTCTAAATTGGCCCTAGTGTGTGCTTGGTGTGTGGGTGTGTTTGTGTGTGTCCTGCGGTGGGTTGGCACCCTGCCCGGGACTGGTTCCCTGCCTTGTGCCCTGTGTTGGCTGGGATTGGCTCCAGCAGACCCCCGTGACCCTGTGTTCGGATTCAGCGGGTTGGAAAATGGATGGATGGATTACCTACAAAGATCAACACAATGATAGCAGCAATAAAACACCAGGGGCCTTGTGTATAAAGGGTGCGTATCCACAAAAATGTTGCATATGCCTATTTCCTTGCACACTTTGAGATGTATAAAATCTAAACTTGGTGTAAAGCTACGCACATTTTCACGGTAGCCCCCCTACCTTGTGTACTCAGTTTTGCAAACTGGCAGCACCCATCGTCAAAGCAGTGCTGTTTCTGTGTCATTTACCTTTCTTTTTCATATTCTCATCAATGACACAGGATTTATCAAATACACCGAAATTAATTGCATATCATTTACAAATTTAATTCACTTGATTCTAATCATTCAGAAACAATATAATGGTGCATGGAATGGCCAGACTATTGCAACTACCCTAGCTGCTTTAGCATTGTTAGAAAGACATCACAAATAGAAGAAATAGAAGAGAATGCATATTTATAGATAATAATGATGACTACCTTCTAAGTCGATTTCGATTTCCAAGAGCTATCCTCTTGTTGCTGTGTGCTGAACTGGCACTGGCTTTACAAAGGCAGACTTTGAAGAATTGTGCTCAACCTGCTCCTTTGCAAGTTCTGTCCACGCTCAGGTTTTTAACCACAAGAGCTTTTCAGTGTAAACTTGCTGACCGATCGGGTATTTCACAAACATTACCGAGTCACACTCTGACAGCTGTATAGGATGGTACTATTCGCTTGTCATCCAGATATATAAGATTTCCTTACACTGTGCTTAAACTGCGAAACATCAAAGCGCAATTCACAGCAAAGTCTGGTTTTCCAAATGTAATTGGAGTGGTCAGCTGCATGCACATTGCTATTGCAATGGCACTAGACAAGTTACATCAGCCAGAGATGAATCACCAGAAGAATGAGCTGGCATGAGCTGCACTTATAAAATCAGCAGCTCCGCAGTCGCAGGTGCCTTTTAGAACTAGTGCAGCAAAAGGCAAGCAGTCCATTTAAGGATAGAGAGTCACCTCAAATAGCCATGTAAAGAGAATAGATCTGTTGTATCGTTGGGCGCCGATGCTACACTATATAGGCGTCTTCAGAGAATGAATTTGCTTACATAAATAGAATGTATTTCCACTCTATTCATGCGCTACTCTATAGTTCACAGAAAGTGTGTCACATTATGCAGGTATGTAGTGTCTTGCTTGCCCGTACCTGAAGAGACGTAGTATAATGAACCTGACCCTGACCCACCAAATGATCAGCCAAATCAGACAGCACTACAAATCCGTTTGAATGTAATTATCAGAATGTAAAAACAGGTAATAAGATGCAGCATTTATTTTTTAACTAATTCATTTAAATTGTGGTCAACATCACATAGTACAGCCTTAATATACCTTAGCTCATTGGCTACATCTCTTACAGCATCTGCTATTGCATTTTGTGACTCCAGAACAGTGTCCATCAGCACACAGCCAGATAGTCTCCCAGTGATTTCCAAGGCAGAGGTGTGTGTGCAGCCAACATCTGAAGATGTGCTGGACACAGCAGCACCATCACCACATGGAGTCACGTTATCAGCACGGGGGCCAGTGTTTGTAATATTGTCTGAAACAGAATAAATAGCCTTTTAATGTCAACTTTTATATCTGACTGCTTCTTTTTTATTTTGGGAACTGTGTGACTTTCTGAACTTGAACTTTCGAGTGTCTCCATTATGCTGTATCACTCCTTAACTTCCTTTTTTTTGCTTATACCACTGCTTAAGCCAACAAACAGTACATTTTTCCTTGCCTCCACTTTGCAATCACTGAAATTCTTCTTTTTTCCACATGATTTTGCCATTGTCTTTTAACATAACAATGAACTGAATGTGATATTTATATTGATTTGCATATTAAAATATGCACAATTCTGGGAGGAGTCAGGGTGAGGCTGTAGGTGCATGCACGTGCATTAAATTTCATGTTCATTGGGATTTATACAGGAGAAGTGCATGGAACTTGGCGTATGCAGTTTTATACATCTGGATTTTTTTTTGTGTGTGCACATTTCAGATTTTGTTCATATGCCATGTTCTAGTGTGAATTCTATGCAAGCTGTTATATACGAGGCTTCATGTGTTTCAGGGGCAAAAGAACTGGAAACACATTAACATAGCAAAACAAATGCTATGAATAAGCAATTCGCTTTCTGGGGATCAGAAAAACATTTGGTTCCTCCTCTGTTACTAAATTAGTTAAAGGAAATAAGCAGCCTTCGTCATGTCACATACCATTGTATGTGTACCATGACACCTCTATGCATGTGTGCAATTGTGGCCTATGATGTGGTTAACAGCAATAATCATCTCGATGACATCATGAACACACAGCCATCTTGAAAATCTAAAAGACACCAGGAAACCAGTGAAGACAACCTGAAAAACAAATGAATAAATTATTTTTAAAAATGCACTTAGATGGCTTTCAAACTTGATGCCAATCAGAACACTTAAAGTGTTATTAGCATAATAATAAGAAACAAGCACATTTATAAAGTGCTTTTCTAGCTACTCAAAGCATTTTATATACCAGTGGGGAGTCACTTCAACTACCACCAATGTAGCTCTCTTCACAACAACACAGACACAGGTCGGTTCTTTTAAACGGGCGTTTATTGCTTGGGCTCTTGTTACTCACTCCGTCACGCCTCCACGCCGTGAGAACTATATAGTGAGTAATCAGTACAAAATACATCAGCGAATACACAGTAACTTTCATACACATACGACGAAATACAAAACATTTAGTGCAAACATGAAACAAAGGACATTTTACAAATAAAATACCTCGTTGGCCGCTTGTCATGAAAAGAGGTCCTTAAATCACTTTGGTTTTAGCTTTAGACGGTTCAGTATGAAACCCCTTTTTGCAACATGGCAGAGCCTCGCGAGAGACATCCGCCCACCTGCGCTTCATGGGGCAGGTTCGTTCTCATGTTCTCCTGATAACCCCTAAGTGCGCTCTCGCGAGACATTACTTTACATACAGTACATATTAAAGTCACTTAATAACAAATAAATTGGAACATGTAAATTTACTATATACATCACGTTTTTAAATTTAGATATTTAAAACTATATATTTATAAGGTTATGTAACACATTATAAAATCCATTATCTACAACATGAACTTTCCATTAAATATTGTTCAATAACATTTACACTCCCACCAAAATCACTCATTGACCTGAATTGAGAGATTTTCTTCAAAGGCAAGCTATAAGAGAAGTGTGTGAGTCTGTGTACCTTTGTGTGTGACTTAGTTGGCCTCAAGTAAGGTAACTACTTTATGAATAGGTCTCTCAAGATAAACTGATCTAGTGAGTGGTTCTCCTTTATCAAATGTAGTGTCACTAAGTAGAAGTTTCACCTTTCGTACTTCGCCATCTGCACCGAGTTGAGCTTCCACAATCCTGGCGAGCTTCCACTCATTTCTTGGTGCACTGTCATCTTGTAAAATTACAATGTCATCTACTTGTGAGTTTCGTGATGTCTTCTGCCATTTCTGTCGTTGTTGAAGATTTCTGCTTCTCTTCGTTCTTCAAGGTTAGTTGACTCATTCGTTCTTGACTGAAATCCCTTGAACTCTCTGACAAATCTTTTAAGCCTGGCAACAGCTCTAACTATTCTAGACCAGTCAGAGAATTTAATAAAGCGGTTCACCACTGAATTCAGTTCTCTTGCCTTAACTGCCTGAACATGTGCCCTGCGAAGCTCGGGATCAGTTGCTTCTACTTCTCCCACCATTCTCTCTTCATGTGGGAGAATCTGCTGCCAAAGAAAGTTGGGTCCTTTCAGCCAGTTGGACTCTTTCAGTTGAATTGCACTCAGTCCCCTCGAGGCGTAATCAGCTGGGTTGTCTTCAGAGCTGACATGTCGCCATTGTTCAGGTTTTGTGCTAGATCTTATTTGCTGGATCCGGTTGGCTACGAATGTGTGAAACCTTTTAGCATCGTTGTTCACATAGCCAAGGACCACCTTTGAGTCAGTCCAGTAATACTCTTGCAGGGTTTTAATATCAAGCTCACGTTTGATGACATCACCAATGCGAACTGAAGTCACAGCTGATGATAACTCAAGTCTTGGGATAGTTGTTAGTTTGGTAGGGGCCACTCTTGCTTTCCCCAAGACAAGTGAACAACTGATCTGTCCTGTTTCACTCATCGCTCTAAGATATGAGCATGCGCCATACCCTTTGAAACTTGCATCGGAAAAGTTGTGAAGCTCATACAGTACGACTTCACCAAAGTTTGATGGAAGGTAGCTCCTTGAAATCTTCAGAGCTGCCAAATGAGGCAGATCTTTGAGCCATGACTCCCATTGTGGCAAGATGTGTTCGGGGAGAAGTTCGTCCCAGCCTACCTTGTCTCTGCACAGTGTTTGAAGGATCTGTTTGCCGATCAGTATGACTGGAGCCACAAACCCTAGTGGATCATAGACTGAGGCGACAGTTGAGAGAACCCCTCTCCTTGTCAGTGGGTTTTCTTTTACTACGACCCTGAATTGGAATTCATCTGTTTCGACACACCACTGGACTCCAAGTGCTCGCTCGATACGGAGTTCTGCTAGGGCCATGTCTAAATCTTTGGTTTGGGCACGTTCTTGTACTGGTATTGCTGCAATCACGCTTTTATCATTGGATACAAACTTGTGCAGGCGCAGATTTCCTGTTTTGCACAGAGCTCTGGACTCTGCCACCAGATGTATGGCTTCAGCAGGTGTCTTTACACTAGTTAGGCCATCATCCACATAGAAACAGCCTAGGATAAACTTGATGGCTTCTTCACTGAACTTCCCATGACCCTGTGATGCCAGGTGCTTAAGTCCAAAGTTGGAGCAGCCGGGGGATGAAGCTGCCCCAAACAGGTGTACCCTCATTCTGTATACCGAGGGTTTGGAGTCCAAATCACCTTTGTCCCACCAGAGAAACCTGAGATAGTCTTGGTGTTCCTTTGCAACATTGAAAAAATGTTTCACCAGTTCCATGTCACACATTATTCCTATTGGACCCTTTCTAAATTGACACAAGACTCCAAATAATGTGTTAGTCAGGTCTGGACCAGTCAAGAGATGGTCATTTAGAGAGGTTTCTTGGAAGCGTGCCGAACAGTCGAAAACCACACGGATCTTCCCGGGTTTGTGGGGATGGTAGACACCGTGGTGTGGAATATACCACGCTGGTTGGTTATCAAGTTCAAGCTGTGGCACCTTCTCAGCATCTCCTCTGTTTATGATGTCATTCATGAAGTTGACATAGTCCTTGTAATATTGTTCATTTCTCCTCAGTCGTCGCTCTAATGAGCTAAGCCTATGAACTGCACACTGTTTATTGTTTGGAAGATTAGGTTTGTCTGTCTTAAAAGGTAGCGGGAGTTCATAGTGGCCGTCTTCCTTGTGCCTTATTCCTGCTTTCACTGAAGTCTGCAAATTCTCTTAGTTCACAAGCATCTTTAGAGCTTATCTTTGGCCATGCATGCAGCTTGTCTCTGAGGGACTTCCCGATTACGAATGGGTCTCCGAAACGTTTCTCTAACAGTTTCCAAGCCGAGTCATAGGCTTCTTCTGTGCCTAATAGAAGAAATCCTTCTACAGCTTTCTTTGCTGTGCCACCCAAGTACTTTCTTATGTAATGAAGTTTTTCATTCTTTGGAATGTTTTTCCGTTCTATTAATGTTTCAAAGGATAGTTGCCAGTCTCTGAATTTCAAAGGATCTCCAGTAAATACTGCAGGCTCTGGTGTTGGAAGACGATTAGCACTTATAGCTTCTGCTAGCACATCTAAGATCTAAGCTATTCTGCTCTTGGGGCCTGAACACTGTGGCTTGAGGAATGAATGAGGGACTTGATGCATTGAGAGCTTGGGTTGTGACTGGAGGGATTGTGGGGTTAGGGACTTGAAGTTCCCCTACTACTTCCACATCATACAACATGTCAGTCATATCAACATTCTCTTCAACTTCATTATAAACCTTTACTCGGGCTCTAGCAGCGTTCAGCTTCTTTATTTCTTCTAGGCGTGCAAGCTTTCTGTGTTTATCTTGGATTGCTTGTTGTCTAGCCAAGTTCTCCGATTCAAATTGTGCTAGCCGTTGTTTATTTTCAGCCTCTAGCATTTGAAGTTCTGTTTCTTCCCTGTCTTGTTCTTCCAGTACAGCCAAGACCTCCTGAGATGCAGCAGCTTCAGCCACAGCCTCTATTCTTTTGACTGAGTGGATGCTAGAGTGGTTGGAACTACATCTTGATCGACGAGACAGTGGCCTAGATACAGAACCTGTTGAGTCTAAGATTGATCCAACATCGGGCCAAGGTTCTTCGTCTTTATCTGCTTTATGCCCTTTAAGCTGTCTCTCTGCCCTTTGAATAATGAAACATGAGAGTGATATGCACGTATCAACCCTGCGCCGCAGGTCTGGTTCAGGGGTTTGTACTTGACGCAACTCTTCATAAATGACCTTCACATCAGAACAGGTCCGTTTCATGTTCTCAATAAGCTCGTTCAATTCATCCTCAGAAGCATCATCAGTTAATAATTCCTTGCCTATTCTTGCATGACACCTCCACTTTTCATAGTTAATTTTATATCGATTTTGTATTCCCTTCAGTCTTTCTCCTTGAAATTCTCTTCCCTTTTCTGTTAGGGTGCGCATTCTTTCACTTCTTCGTAGCTGTTCTACTTCTGTAGATTCGGTGTCTGTAGCTTCAGCAGATGGTTTAACATTTTTACGGCAGGTCTCAGTGCTTATGTCAGACATCTTGAGATAAGGGTAGTACAACTATGTAGATATTAAACTCAAATAGGGCTTCTTCTACGCTATGTGTAAGTGAAAGCTACAGTAAACTTAGTTTGAACAGCCATGAAAGTTCACATGTGTGTGTAGGAATCTTCCAAATACATTGTAGACATCAAATTTACATCAAGATAACTGTCAGAATTTAAACTTCTTTAAACTTCACATTAACTTCAGTTTCAAAACAAAATAAGAAAAATAATATTTGCTTGGCACAAATATAAGTAAAACCTTGATCACAGCAGGAATATGGTTAGAAATGCATTAAATAACTTATCATTTATATAACAATAGGTTTTCACGTCAGTATTGTACCCTTTTATATTCACTGGAGGTGCTCCTTAAACTAGATTAATTCTCATAAAACTCAAAATTACTTAGAAATCTTTAGTTTTCACTTGTAATGAGGTACCTTTTTTCAACATTTACTAAAAATCATTAACTTTACTACCATTTGCTCTTTAAGCTTTATAACACGCAACGACTATGAATGCAAACACATTGGATTTATCTCCACATTAAGCACAGCATGCAAGGTTAACAGATCTGAGTCCTTAGTTGCAGTTTCCAAGCTAAACCACTTCTCACACCAAGTCAACTTTACTATTGTGGTAGAGCTCCTACTGGTTTTGGCTTGAAAATTTGCGCTTTAACACAGTCTAATCACCGTTGTTTGTAATCACTATGCGGACAATGCGTTATGGGCTCTGCTTATCTGCTGCATCGGATCCTCGTCGCGTCGTTTCTCCTACCCGTATTGAGCAGTCGAGTTCTCACTGTAGCTCTCTTCACAACAACACAGACACAGGTCGGTTCTTTTAAACGGGCGTTTATTGCTTGGGCTCTTGTTACTCACTCCGTCACGCCTCCACGCCGTGAGAACTATATAGTGAGTAATCAGTACAAAATACATCAGCGAATACACAGTAACTTTCATACACATACGACGAAATACAAAACATTTAGTGCAAACATGAAACAAAGGACATTTTACAAATAAAATACCTCGTTGGCCGCTTGTCATGAAAAGAGGTCCTTAAATCACTTTGGTTTTAGCTTTAGACGGTTCAGTATGAAACCCCTTTTTGCAACATGGCAGAGCCTCGCGAGAGACATCCGCCCACCTGCGCTTCATGGGGCAGGTTCGTTCTCATGTTCTCCTGATAACCCCTAAGTGCGCTCTCGCGAGACATTACTTTACATACAGTACATATTAAAGTCACTTAATAACAAATAAATTGGAACATGTAAATTTACTATATACATCACGTTTTTAAATTTAGATATTTAAAACTATATATTTATAAGGTTATGTAACACATTATAAAATCCATTATCTACAACATGAACTTTCCATTAAATATTGTTCAATAACATTTACAACCAATATGTAGTATCAACCTGGATGATGTAATGGCAGCCATGATTGCACCAGTATGCTCACTACCATTCATTAGCTCTTAAATGTGAAGAAGTGAAAGATATAGTTAAACAATATGGGATAGGGGATGATTAAGGGGCCGGAATGGACAAGGCAATGATGGGAAATTTAGCCAGGACATTAGGGAACACCCTACTCTTTTCATAAGACAACCAGGGATCTTTTAGAATGGCATAGAGTCAGGACCTTGGCTTTACATCTCATTTAAAGGATGGCACCATTTTTCAGCACAGTGTCCTTGTCACTGCATTGGGGCATTGGGATCTACACACAGACCTTAGGATAAGTGCCACGTGCTTGCCTCACCGACACCACTTCCAGCAGCAACCTACCATTTTCTAGTTGGTCTCCCATCCAAATATTAGCGAAGCCAAGATTGCAAGATTTCCATAGACAGGTGATGGGAAGAAACTGATATAAAACTATTTGGCATGATGTGGATATTAATGCTGAATTGTTACAGCATTTTCATTTTTGTCATAGATTCTCCATAATAAGCATGATGTTCAAACAGAATACTCTTCGCAAGTAAACCAGCTACAGTGCTTTGGACAAAGAGTATTGATGAACCATGAATTCATGTTATTGAACTTGAGGCTTAGTTTGTCTAGTCAACTGGATAAAGAAGGGTTCGAACTAATATGGACAAAACTAACACTGCCTCTGGGAAGAGTTAGATGAAGGAAAAAAATAGCTTAGTATGTGTTTTAGTAAAACTTTTGCTGACTTAAGAAAGCTAAGAAGGACATCATCAGTGGTCAAATACAATAAAAGAAGTTAAAAAAACTGCCATTGGATATGACCAGGAATCAAAACATTAAGCAATTTTGAAAAACAAGACAAAACACAAAAGGTCAGAACAGACTACAGGTTGGTTGGTTGGGAGCATGCAACTAGAAATATCACTAAACAAGGCAAATTCTGAATGGACGTTGCAAAGGTAAAAAACACAATGCTTGAGCAAAGCACCATCTGAGCTGCTCTACTAAATGCTCCCCTGCTTATCCATCATGTGATTGTTGCACATTGAGAGTAGCATAGCAACAAACAGAGATGGGTGTTGCTGGGGTGGAGTCTCAGCCTATTCCTGAAGGGGAGTGCAATAGCTAACTGATGGTGTCAACAAGTGACATAAAGAGAGATAAAGAGCTGTGGTCCAGCCAGAAGCCCCTTTTATTGTCCAATATTTTCAAATAAAAAAAACCAAACATGTTTCACTGGATTCTGTTTTGGGTCTAACCTTCCTGGAAGCAATGAACGCTAGTTTCCAGCATATTGTCAGTTTATGGGGTATGGGGTCGACGGTGGAAGGGGCAAGATTTATTTATAGGGTGGAATTGCCTTCAGATGTCTTCTGGTGTCTTCTCCGCCATTCTAAGGATGAAAACGGGAAAAGGGTTACTGAATGTGCAACCCTCTCTGTCTTCCCCTGGTTTTCCTTTCATCATAACCCTTGAGATACTCCTCATGCTAATTTGAGTGACAGTGGGTTTGGGTCCTTTTCTATGATGCCTCAAAATACTGATTTAGAAACGAGATCCATTCTGAAATATTGAATATACTGAGTGTTGGTATCTTGGGTAACACACCTCTTTTAGGTTGCATGTAGGGATGTGATGGTTCTTCTGGACTGACACACTACTGTGGTGGTCCCCCTTTTCAAAAACAGGAAGAAGAGGATGTTGTCTATGTCCTTCTTTGTTTTAAATGAGGGTGAAAAAAGGATAGCAATATTATTTTTCTGTTGAATAAACCAGTGTTTTTAATGTCTGCTGATGTTCTGATAATTTGTCTACTACCCCACTACTTTCTAGAACCATCATTGTGACTTTATAAAATGTCCTTAATAGGTGATCAGTCTACACTTTTCCTTATAAATGTTCTGTTTTCCGAGGAAGAATAACTAGAGTGTCACTTATTTTACAATATTATTACTATAGAGCAGTTAAAAAATGAAATGCTGTTAATGCAGTTATAATATACAGAGTTAATATAAATGTAAATGTAACTGCAACCATTTAATCTAAAATAATTAAATTTCATCCCTTGAATAAAAAAGAGTTTAATGCATAAAAAATCATCTTGATTTAGATCACCACTGTATCCACTAATAAATACATGTATGGCTAATATATTCAGGTCATGGCGCACCATTCATGCACTCTAAAGACCTAATATAATTTTAGTTATTTCTTTCAACTTAGTTCAATTACATTATATAGCCAGCTACAATTAAGCTTTCTAATAATTACTTACTTATTGTAATTACTTATAAAATATATATAAAGTCACACACATGTGAATGGGAGACAACCTCAGGGGTTATTATATGGTACTTCACCCTGTCTCTTCATGCCGAGACTTTTCAAAAAAGTATCACCACCATAAATTGGTGGTCATGATTTGGACTTGTATTTGTATAGATGTTACTTGATATGCTGGCTGATTTTTTTTTTTCCTAAACCTTTTTTCCTTTGCAGCTTCTTTCTCAACTCCTTATTAATTCACTGTAATTAGTTTTTCTATTTTAATTTCCCATCTATTCCAAATTTTGGGATGTAACTGTGCTGCATTATATGAAAAAGGTTTTTAAACCTGTTTCTACACTTAAAAGCTTATCCCAGTTTATCTTTTATCTCTGACTTTGCCACATCTGTTCAAAATATGCCCTACCAAAGTTAAATTTAACAGCTTAAGTCTTTAGATCAATGCTCTGCCAAAACACTGAGAATTGTAACATATTATAGTCACTTGACCCTAGTGGTTCAATCATCTCTACACCCTGAATTCTATCTTGGTTAATCCTGGATTAATCAAAAAACAGAAGTACTTAAAAAAAAAACAAATCCAACCATCTAAGAATGTCTAAAAAAACCCTAAGCAAGAGCTAATATCTCAGTGCTAGTCCTACAGCTTTTGCAGGCTTATAAAGTCCTGGATAGCACCATGTGTAGAATGCACACTATAACATGGTGCGCAGACAAAAGTAGAAATGTGCGTACACACAAAATTAATCAGATGCACAAAATCATGATTCCATGCACTTCAGTTCTGTAAGCCCCTGTTAGCGTGAAAAGTAACACACATGCATGTGCCTGCATTCCCACCCCAAATCCTCCCATAATTTTGCATATTTTAATATACAGTACAAATCAATATAAATATCACCTTCCATTCGGCATTTGGTTAAAAGACAATGGCAAAAGTACGTGAAAATAAAAGAATTTCACCAAATGTGAAGTGGAGGCAATGAAAAATGTACTATTTGTTGGCTTACACAGTGGTATAACCAACAAAAGGAAGTTGATTGAGTGATACAGAGTGGCGGAGAAAATCGAAAGTTCAAGTTCAGAAAGTTGCACAGTGCCCAAAATAAAAAAGAAGTGGTCAGATATCACCATCTGAGTTTCATACGAAAGTGTACTAGGGTACAGAGAAAAAAAAAATAGGGACACAGTGTAAAAAACAGTTGAAATGTCCATTTTAATGTCATAATTTATTTTGTCATTAAAAAAAATGTTATAAACTTAATCTTAAAATCGATATTTAATTTACTAGAATTTCTCAGCTTCCATCGTAACTAAAGTAGCATGTTAAATGCTTCAGATTCTGTGTGTTCTTCTATGTGCTGTATGTGTGTGAATCACTATGTGCTTCTTAAACAGGCTTTCTCTTACACCGTCAGGACACAGAATACATTACATTCATGATATTACAGCTCTCTGAACAATTAACATACTACTTGATATCATTTTCATGATAAAATGAATTAAACCCTGTCTTAAACATGGGGGCACGGAGGCACAGTGGTAACGATGAGCTGGCACCCCATCCGGGGATTGTTCCTGCCTTCCACAAGATGCTAGCTGGGATGTGTACGACCCTCAATGAAACAGTTTATTGCAGCAGTCTCTTTCAAGCATACCAACCACCAATTCCTGTCCTTTCTTTTCTCTCTCCACCTAACCAATAGCCACACAATAAACTTTGTAATAAATGTCAAGCCATCTGTAAGTTTAGAATGCTAATTCTCCAAAACGTTTAAGAAACATTGAAATATCTTCATAGTAGAAGTTTAATTATTCCATCCATTATATCCATCCAGGGTCACTCCAGTCCCAGCAAGCATACAGCACAAGGCAGGAACAATCCTTGGACGGGGCCCCAGCTCATCACTACTGCTGCGCCACCATGTCCACATGTTTAATTATTAACAGTATATATTATTTAAATTAAGTTAAAAATGTATCTGTATAATGTAATATACGTACTTTAATGCATTTCATGTTAAAAATGATATGAAGAACTCCATGAAATTAGCTCCTGGAAATCTCAATCGACTTAGAAAACAATAGTCATCATCTGTAAATACACTCTCTCTTCTATTGAATTGAATTGAATTCCTTTATTGTTATTGTATGGTACAATGAGATTCAATACGTAAATCCTCTGTACACTTTTTTTCCTATAAAATAATAAAATAACAACAACAATAATAATACGATAAAAAACAATGAAAAATATACAATATGAAAGCATAAGTACAATATACATATAGTGTAGATAGTGTAAATGGTTCTAAAGTGGCTCAGGTTGTGCAATATTACAACTGTAGTGCAAGTTTACAATGAGGTACCAGGAGAACTGTATGGACTGATTGAGTGCATTTATAGCTCTTGGGATGAAACTGTTTCTGAACCACAAGGTCCCTACAGGAAAGGCTCTGAAGCTTTTTCCAGAATGGGAGAAATTCAAGTAGACTATTGTTATGGTGTATAAAATCTTCAAATTATTCTCTATATTTTTATTATTATATTTTGCTCAATCCCAACAAAATGAATTCAGATGCAAGACACTTGTATAGGCATTATAATAAAAAAGGCATATCTTCTTTCCTTACACCTCACTTTTATAACAGTTGTTCACGGCATAGTGCTAAAATGGTTTTACAGCCTGGGAAAGGAAGACTGAGCTGATACCTCAGGCTATTGATTACTTTATGGATGGACATCTGGGACAACAATTTGGTTTACAGCCGCAGAAAGGAGGACATGCCGATGTTTTAGGCAACATCAAAAAAACTTTATTATCTGGGAAAAGATAGATTAAAGAGTTTGAGCAAAATTCTTCCCTCATATTGCAGCCAGTCAATCAGGTGCATGCAACAATCATGTGTTGTGAAATCATGGCATTAGATTTTATAATAAATATGCCTCATTTGAAAGCTGTTATGTATACATCTTCGTTTGTAAATGTTATTATATGGTAAAGGAAATGGTTGTGTGTACATGTGTAATATAAATAAGGGGGTGTGGAGTTTAGAGCAGTGTGTGTGAAAGAAGCGATAGAGAGGCACGTGTGTGAGAAGGATAATAGATTTTGCGGTTGGTTCAGTTTTGTAAAATAAAGTGTTCCTGTTGTTCATCACCCTGTGGAATTTGTTTGTGTTAAAACGTATACAGAAATTACGAATGTATAACAAAAGCAATGTCAGAAGAGAAACAGTGACGACGTAAGAGTAACATCAAAAAAGAAAACAAAGACACGTATAACCAGTTTTCATCCGATCATCAGTTAACAGCATTTTCATGAACATCAATTGCTAAATCAAACGCCGCCCTGGGACATTCATCCTTGTCATCTTTACTTTCTCGTAAGTTTTTTTTAAAAAACTATACACATCCAGACTTTTCTGTCAGTCCTATTTTCTATTATTCTTTGTTCCAGTGGTATTATTATTATTCCTGTAATAAATACCATGCTGCTTTTAACTTTCTATGCTTTGTCTTAATGTCTATAGAGTGATTGAAGTAATAAGTTAGATTACTTTGAGCACCTAGTGCAGCCGGAGATTTGCTATTATCTCTGTGCTGCGAGGTTTATTAAGGCTGTGAGTGAGAGCTCCTCTCAATAGTAGGGAACAGTACATAAAGTAAGCTCTTCTTGGCTGATAAATGGCCTGATGCTGAGCCTTTGTATGTTTAAATGTATTATTGTAGACCAAAAGTAATATTTAGGCCTGAGATATCATTAAACATTGTATGTTGTTCGTGCTGATAATAAGTAAGTCTCTTGATGTGCTGAGAGTAACAGGCTGTGTTATTCCTTCAGCACTTGTGTGGTTTAAAGTGCTAAAGGTTAATCAGCGTGTGTGTGTCATTCATGGGGCACTGCTGTGGTTTGGGTGTTTGTGTATGCGCATAGCAATGTATGTGTTTGTTAATCTTAAAGTGCAACAGTAGACCAACCCGATAACGAACTTGACGAGTACACTTAACCTTGGGAAAACAGGTAAAGGGTAAATACAAGGAAATACTACACTAATACAACTGTGTGCATGGCTTAGGCAGCGTGTTCTATAAATGTTCTCCAGGTCTAGATGCTGTATCCTGATAATCCTCTGCGCTCTCGACACAATCCACCGTAGAGCTTTGTGTTAAGCTGCTGTACAGATGTGATTCCACACACCTGGGTTAAAATACTCTGAGTGGTGCACTGAGAGTAACAACTATAAAGTAGCTATGATATGTGGAATAGTTTGGCTATTCTGTGGACCATTATATTGTTACAGATTGATTACAATCAGATGCCTTAAATTTATAAATGATATGCGGTTAATTACAGTGTATTTGATAAAGCCATGTCAGGGAGGTGAATCTAAAAAAGAAAGGGAAACCACACAGGAATAGTAGCACTGCTTTGATGCTGGGTGCCACCAGTTTGCAAAACTGAGAAAAAAATGTGTGTATGCAATGGATTGTGTTGCCATGAGAATGTGTATGGCTTTACGCCAAGTTTAATTTTTATACATCGCGATATGAGTATGGAAATGGAGTATAAAACTGCATAAAAAAATCACTCAAATGAAATGTTGATATGAATGTCCATGCGTGAAGAAAAGTGTTATCTTTTACAAGTACCATCAATTTACCCAGGATGTTACAGATTCACATCAAATGTATGTTTTTGTTTTATGATAATAATAAAAATACCAGCTCACTACTCAAAGCACTAAATACAGCAGAGAAGCAGGATTTGAACCTACAGTATTACCTCAACATTGTTAAACAGTATCTTATCCACTGCACCATCTGCACCGATCCATGACAGAGCATCGTTACCACTGTGACAACTAGTTGAAAATGAAACACATAAACACACACGTATGCAAACATCTTTTTTTTTGTACCGACTAGTAGTCGGTCCTCAGCAAGATGTCAATTGAGCATTTTCTTTTTCTTCATTTTTATTCTTGTATAAATGCATACTTTTTTGTTACACCTTTAGTGAAAGTGTGAAAGTGTTTCTTGGATATTTGGGCTTCAGTCAAAATTATGTCATTATTTCTATAACATGAAGACATTTTCTGTTTTAGCTGTGTGTTCAGCATTTCTTGCCTCGTATTTCCTCTGTCATTCTATATTTACACAGATCATTGTAGACACAGAACACATGTGAAATGTATGTATTTCAAATCACTATATTTCATTACCTATATAATTCCTTGCAAACGTATTGCTAGATAAACACCTCAACACAGACTTGAACTGTGAGGATTTCAGCATGGTGATGCTTTCATCTGACTGAATAGGGGGTGGGAGGGTGTAGCAGGCTGTGTTCTTCTAAACCACACATTTGAAAAACAAAAGCAGGCTGATAGCACAGTGATATGGAACTATGAGTTTCTTGGCATACGTCAGGAAAATTTAAGGAGGTCAGGGACAATGAAAAAAATTGTAAGCTTCAGAGATTCTAGTGCTGTAGGACTCTATAGCTCACAACACCTAAGGCAGTCTTACACCTGTTGTGAAAGGGTGTATGTAATGAAAGAACCATGATTAACATAATATACTAATTAAAAAAATAATGCCTATAAAACTACAATACAAGCAAAAAGAAAACACAATTTATTGTATAAACAGAATTTATAAAGTAGTTAATAAAAGAGCAACAAAAAGAGTAGATAAAAAGAAAATAAATCTGTTGCTGGGATAAAACCCTGTCTATGGCATAATGGAGTACTGGTGTTCACCAGAGAGAGTTATGGCTTTGGGGAGGGTGTAATTCTTTCCCAGGATGCTAAACAGCAGCTATCAAAGACCACCGAGGTCTTTGTAGGGTTTTTATTTGTTATTCCTCCCAACCTCAGACCAGGGTAATTAATGCTGCAAAACAACAGCATATCTTGGTAGTGTTAAAGACAATATAGTGCTCAGAGATTACTGTGGGCACTGAAAAATACATGGAGATGACAACAAGGAAAGTGGTCAGGCAAAACAAGATTCAGAACCATGAAATCAAAACTAAACCAGGGCTACCAAGAACAAAAGGACAATATGCAAACTCGAAAGTCAAAGATAAATGAAATTTGAAATCATAAACAAAGCCCTAATGCTAGGGGCTTCTTAGGAATTAAAGTAGTTGACACTAAAGAATTTCTAGAAGTTTTTGTATCCACTGAGGGATAATATGTATTGCGAAATCATTGCCATTTTTATAGAGTAATGCCCATTATATTATTGGCACAATGATCAAGGTCACATGACCTGCAAAACTGTGTCGCAGAAAGAAAGAATACCAAGAAATTAAGGAAATTCACTTTTTTAAATTCAAAGCAAAAGTTTAAAATGATGACAGAAATTCATCCCTCACATCCAAGACCCCGAAAATATGTATAAAATGTTGTCTAATACAACAAGCAGGTTCAGAGGTACAAAGTCCAACACTTCTTGCAATCCTTACTGTTATGAAATAGCCATTGGTGGAGAATAAAGACCAAAGGGCAAATACAGAGTTTCAGATGGACAAATCAAGAGAATTGTAATTATGGGTCTTCTTGTTGTCGTGGTGGTGATGTCATTGGGAATACATATCCCAATAACCTTTGAGGCTACAGGTAACTGCAAGGGTAGGGAGTGGGAAAGTGGAGATATACTGTACAGAGGGGTGTGTGTAAGATGAATGAAAAGTAAAGTGCATTCGTAAGGAAAACTCATCCTATTTGTAATTTTGCAGCAGACAAAAAAACAACATTTTGTACAATAACAAAGTGCACAAAGAAATAACTGTGGACTCTGAATCTGCATTGCATGAGTGTTATTAGAACTACCAACTAACAAACAGGCAGATTAGCAGCATCATGGAGAAGTTAAACTTCTGCAAACACCACTTTGTTGACACTAGTAGTTCATATAACATAGCTTCTTCTAATATAGTTTTTCTCTTCATGTAGAAAACAAGCCTCTACAAATCCTGTTTAAAGAAGTTTGGAAAAAGAAATAGTTGGAAAGAGACAGACATTTCCATCTGCTGATCTCCAGCTTCGCACAAGAAATAACACCTGTAAAAGATGCTCCCTCAGCCAAACAAATGCCTTAGTTTTGTGGTCCACAAGAGGACTATGTAGCCTTCTCTCTCTTTCATGATCCTATGTGTTATCCATCCATCCATCCATTTTCCAACCCGCTGAATCTGAACACAGGGTCACGGGGGTCTGCTGGAGCCAATCCCAGCCAACACAGGGCACAAGGCAGGGAACCAATCCCGGGCAGGTTCCCTGTGTGTTATGTATTGGCCAAAACAAAGTGAGGTCTCTTATTTTGGCAATTCATTTGAATTAGATAGATAGATAGATAGATAGATAGATAGATAGATAGATAGATAGATAGATAGATAGATAGATAGATAGATAGATAGATAGATAGATAGATAGATAGATAGATAGATAGATAGATAGATAGATAATGCCCATATGAGTTTTTTTTCAACGATACTTCACCTGCAAATATTTGATGATCCAGAGATTCTCATCTATTTTCCACAGAAGTTGGGGACCTCATTAGCCCAAAGAACCTGGTGTTGAGTCCTGTTAAACACTTCCATTAATTTGTCAATGCCCTTCACACTGTGATATCAGAGGATAAAAGTACATGTGTAGCACAACTCAAATAGGACAAGCCCACTAGGAAGAAATGGCTAAGAGAGTTGCAAGATGTGGACCTAAATTTGCATCCCGGAAGTCCAGTATTAATAATACTAATTATTAATTAATGATAATTAATTAATAATATTAATGAATACATTGTTGTTATGAATCCATGTTTTGGACCATATTGGATTATAGGACTTTCTGCATGTTATAGTTTTTCTCTATTAATTTTTTTTTTTTGGACCCCATTTTGTTTCTTATGGCTGCCTTCATTTTGTATCATTCATTTCATTGCCTCTGCCATGTTGCATTCCATTGCCATGTCTATTGTTGGTCATGTGATGCATTATGTCATTTCTACCTGTTTAAGAGGGCAGCACCAAGCAGTTTGTTAATCGAGTAGTGGATTGAAGATAAAAGATCAAATGACAAATATTAATGTTATCATTTTAATACTGCTAGAGGGATCTGTGTTTGTATTCCTCTTGTTAAAAAAGTTTTTCTTTTTTATGCTGAATTTGTTTGTCTTTTATGTCAACTACACCATTTTACATCAATGTTTTTTGTTATTTTTTATTTTGTGGTTTGGTTCTCTACCTTTTTTTGTAATTTATGTTAATTTTATTTTATGTTTTCCTTGTTCTCTGTTGAGTTGAACAGTGTGCAGCCCCCTGTGAGGGATGGCTGGCAGTTTATCCCTGCCAACACCCCCCTGCAACATGGAGGTGCCCTGAATTCCCGCAGGGCATTATGGACTATGGAGTTCGGCTGCACAGTCCTGCTGGATACCATGGGGGCCACCAGGGGATGCTGCAGGGAGGCACAAGTGTTTTTATTATAGCCCGGAAGTACTACCTCGTCACAGGGACTGAAGAACTGAAGTACTTCCGGGCTGAAGGAAAAGAAGAGTTCATCTGACCCGGATGTGAAGGACAGAAACACTTCCGGGTCAAGGACTATAAAAAGGACTGTGGGAAACCCAGCAGACTGAGCCAGAGTTGGGAGGGAGTGCGACAGAGCTGCTGGGTGGCGTGGAGGATTTGGTTATTAATTATTGTGGATTACTGTTTATTATTGCTTTATTTGAGTATAGTGGAGGTGGAGGTGCTTTGTGCACATTATTATAATAATAAATTTAAATACTGGACTTGTACCTGGTGTTTTAGCATATTGTCTGAGGGTTCAAGGAGTCAACAGTGCCCCCTATTTGTCACACCCCTCACGTAGCAGTTGTGGGGACCACTCTCAG
Source organism: Erpetoichthys calabaricus (assembly GCF_900747795.2). Lineage (NCBI taxonomy): Eukaryota > Metazoa > Chordata > Cladistia > Polypteriformes > Polypteridae > Erpetoichthys > Erpetoichthys calabaricus. Next base: position 148,668,327 of record NC_041396.2, read on the forward strand.
CATTTATAAATTCCTGAAAGGCTCAGCCCGGTGCTGAGGCATTAGCTATCTTTTTTCTTTGCCTCATGTTTCTTGAATTTTGGATTTTCAATTTTTGGTTCTGCAAGGGCTTATTTTTTAATCCACTGGTTTATAGACTATGCTTCTCTTTGTGCCTCACAGACTTACAGATTCAGACTTGCAGATTCAGTTATTTTAAATAAATAATACTGAAAAATATATAAAAGCATTTGTTTTCCTAGCAGGAATTTTTGCAATGTAAAATTATTTTGATGGGTGGTAAGATATGCTTTCTGGTCTCTAGTAAAATTGCTTTCCACTTTTACGTATTCATTGTTTGATCTTCTAACTGGAATGCAAAACAGTTACGCTGCAACTGGTTTTGATGTTACAAATTGGACTGAAGGCTATGGAGTTTTTATATTACCAGATCTCCCAGTCACACAACAGCATCAAAGGCACTTCACATTTTAAGTCTGTTTCTTTTAGAATTTACCCCACATCCTAGAACAGCAATAAGCAGAAATGATTATGGTTGGATATTTGCAATTTTTAATGTCATTAGCTTAGACAATGTGATGAGATTATTATATTTGAAATAAAATCAGCATTTGAAAACTAAAAGGAATCAGTGCATATGAAATGCTCTTCAAAAGAGGGCATGTTTTTAAATTATGCATAGTACTTATGCTACAGGTCCCTGCTGCTTCATTTTCTATCTGTGATGCTGAGATAATAAAACAGACTTTGCTGACATCAAGAGTAATGTGTGAGTTCTCAATGTACTCTGAAGTAATTAAATATGCATAGCCTGCAATGTCTGCCTCGCTTAAAAATACATGAGGTCTTGGGAGAGTACACCTAAGTGGTGTAAAAAATGTTGAAAAGGGACTGGTAAAACCCAGTTAATTATGATACTTGATAACACGGTAACCCTTGTAGTTCAAATTGCTAGCAGCATGAAGTGTACCAAGATGAATTGTTCAGGGCAGAGCAGAAAGAAAAAGATTAATAGTGCAAAGCAAACAAAGCCTCCATTAAATAAAATTACATGGGAGAAGGGAGTATTTGAGCTGCAAACATCATTTTTCTGTCATAGATAATATTGACATAGTTTGACAAAGTGAGCCCTCTGTAAATGTCTAATCATTGAACACAGGCTTCATAATCAGCTATGTCAATTTGTGTTAGTCACAATGCTTGAAAGACATTAATTTGTTCTAACAGAACATTTGAATTTTGGAACAATTACATAAAACTTGAATTAATTAAAATCAACTCCTGGACCCTTCTCTCATCACGTTGTTTTCATAATTTTCTGTTTGTCTTTCCTCAATTCTCATTATCCAATATAATACACCACAAATATGCAATAGATAAAGAACAGATTTTGTCTTGTTCAGGTGGTATGTAGCTGTGCAAGGTTAGTCAAGCTAAGGTCTCTCATCTGGCCCAGTGTGAATGAGTAGGGGGTGTTGTCATGGAAAGAAGATAATCATGGAGCTCTGATGAGAATGCAGAACAGAGTTATGCACAAATGTCTCAGTCCATGGAGTGAGCAATCAATTAAACAATTCACCTGCTTTTATGCTTTCACCCCTTTGTCCTGGGTATGACGCTAAACTGCATCCGGCCCTGCAAGCGATCCTCCAACTTGCAGGAAAATCATGGGGGTTGGTGGCAGGATTGACACTCCAGCGACGGTAAAAAAAACTTCACGCAGCTCTGATACGACAGACAGGACTCCTTTCTTCTCTCTGCAGGAGTAGCTCTGCTGCAGCCACCCATAAGAATGCTAATCGCATTATGAAGGGGAAGGAGGAAAGCACTCGGGAGCCCCATCTCCGGAAGAGTCGAAACCGTCGGAGAACCAATGGGGTCAGGCCTGTTGGAAATCAGAACTGGTGTGGTGCTGAGGTATCGACAGCTCCACGGCAGCACTCGGGCCCCAATTTGATGCAGCCCATCTGTGTAGGTGTGTGAAATATCTTGTCTCTCTGGCATGATGATCATCTTCCTCTGCTGTTGGTGGAGCTGTGTAAACTGCACATTTCAATGGCAGCACATTCTAAGGTGCGCAGACCTGGGACTGGCTAGATATCTGCAGGTGGGTTCACCTTTTATTGGTCGGGCCACTCTGATGGCTGTCATCCTCAGGGAATAGCTGTTACTGTAGCAGATTGGCTTCTTCTGATGGTGTCCGATGTCACTCCTTTCAACAAGTGCATTATGAGACTCAAATTATGGCACTCTCTGGATGCCTCGTCTGTTATCTCAGTGTATACTCTGACTGCGGTGTGTGGTCTCAGTGAGGGAGACATTTTATTTGGAAGTTTGCTTGGTGCTTGATGGGTGCCTGTGTGGAGACACTCCTCTGGTCATGAGTGACTTCAGCGCAACCACTGACTATGAGGACTGTCTTGATCCCCATGGGTCTGGTGACCGTGGTGAAAGTGGCTCCATGTTCCTTGACTTTGCAAAAGGTCAGAGGCTGTGAATCGCTGGATCCTGGTTCCAGCACCCTGAGCCCCATCTTTGGACTTTGTACTCTAATACTGGTGGTGCAGTGAAGGAGATTAATACACATCCTTGTGGGCAGACATTTGAGGTCCTAACAAAACTGCAGGGTCTATAGAAGTGCCCAATTTGTGACTTCTGACCACTTACTATTGTTGCTACCCTGACGATCCAGCTTAGGTCTGACAGGTTACCACCTACTAGGAAAATGAGGCTGGACCTGGCCAGATTCCAAGATCAGGCTGTTTCTGATGAGTTTCCACACAGTTTGTGTGAGGAACTTATGGAATTGTGTGCGAATGCTGATCCTAATGTGATCTGGGAGACCTTCTGTGACAAGACCGTGAAGGTTGCTGGTGGTTGTGTTATCAGTGTTCCAAGAAGGAGATGTTTCATCTTGCAGGGCACTCTAGATATCATCGTGAGGAGTTGCAGCTCCGCTCACATAATGCAAAGAGTATGCGACACGTGTTTCGCCCTCATTTTGGGCTCATCAGGCGTACACACTCTACTGCTCCCCTCTCAGGGAATCGAACCTCGTGTGTACGTGTCATGTACTTTTTGCATTATTTGACAGTAAACTATGCAACATTCCATGATCTGCTTCTTGCAACTGAAAGAGGGCACCGTGGCGGATGTTTACCGAATGGCAGACCAACCACAAGCGTTACCTGGTAGGTAACCACCCACACAATTCAGGTCATCGAGACTCAGACTGCGAATGCAATGAATGTAATTACTCCAGACCTACAAGCTGTCACATAAATAAACCACGCACTGTGGCACAGCATAAAGGGGCTTCGTCTCTGATGCTGACGTCTCAGACTACAAATACAAATAAAATGAATGTAATATATATATATATATATATATATATATATATATATATAAATATATATATATATATATATATATATATATATATATATATATATATATATATATGATACAGTATCTGGAAAATAATGAAATGAGTACGTGACATGTGTTCGTTGCACCATGGTGACTGGTTTGCTTATTCGACAGGGTGAAGATTGGAGTACAGTATTACATTCTTGGATCTGAATTGCAATCTGATTATTCAGGTTTTTACCTACCAGGATAATGTGGGTCGCAAAGATGCACAAAAGGCAAAAATGGGTTTCAAGGAAAAAAAAATTAAGAACCACTGATCTACTGTATCACATTAATGGGTCTTGGCATGTCCAAGTGGTTAGTGGTTTTTCATTTCACTGACCACTGTCAGTAGATAGAAACCATGCCCAACCCCACTATCCTTGACTTTTCAGAAAGGCTCTGACTCATAATGATGTGTACTTTGTAAAAGTCAGTCAATTCTTTACACCTGCCCATATTTTCTGCATTCATCTTGTCAATTACAAGTACCGAATGTCAGCTTAACATCTGACACGTGCCATTGCTACAAGATGGTCAATGTCATTCATTTCGTATGGAAGTGGTGATAATGTTTTAGCTCAGTATATACTGCATTAATATATTCATATGGAGAAAGTATTTTGACAGGGACAAAATGTAGAGTTTAAGATTTTAATGACTTTGCAACTTTAAAGAGCCCCTGAACATGATTTGATTACTTTTGGAGGGATGTGTGTCAGGATGAGAGACACCCATTTGCACAACAACTGAAAAACAACTCAATTTGAAGGAAACTTAATGATCCTAGACGCCCATTGCTTTAGTACATTTTGTACTACAAAGGTAATAGTTTTGGCTTTGTAGCACACATTTGTACCTCAGAATATATCTGTTTTCAATAAGATATTGCAACAATGTATGGTGCATACCAGTGCTGACCCAGTGAATTCTTGGTCATTTTATTGCTCTTTTTGGTACTGTAGCTTACTATCCTTAGAAGGATGGCTCACTTTGCCACACTAGAATAGTGATTGTGTAACTGTGGCAGGCTCACATTTGGCATATGAGGCGTCCACTGTGGCTGGTACTGATGCTGCTGATTTGAAGGATGGAGTGTCAGGTCTTACTGCTGCTGACTCAGACAGTCCCACTGAAGCAAGAGTCAGTGCTGTTATAATATGATCCTTCTATTTCAATTTATCTGCTAATCACAACCTTATGTAGAGAAAATGATATGCTGGAATCCTAAGATTTTTTATGATCATGATACTGCATGTGCAAATGTGTGAAAGGGACATGTTTTAAATCTCTAATAGGAGACTGATCTCTTTCTCAGAATAGCAAATGTTTTCTTTTCTCTTCAGCCTCAGACTCATTTTCTCAATTCACCTCATGCCTGGAATGATTGGATTTTCCACAAACCACCACTGTTTTTTGAAGGTCTGTTATTAGCAATCAGATTATTGTTATATGTATTTATTTTCCTAATCTTTCACTGATGATATTTACCAAATCCTAAGGTGTTCATTTTTATTTTCCAATTTTCAAGACTTTTCAGAATTTTTCTGTATATGGGCTCTTCTAAGGAAGCCTATTTTTTTAATCTGAAGAGTGTTATTTTACCAGGGATCTGTTTGTTGTATTCTTGAAACCTGACCTTCAGAATTCCTAGTTTCCCCAATGCAACTGGAATCGCTCAGATCTTACCTTTCCAGAAATGAGCAATTGTATCTCTGTCTCAAGGAGGTATTATTTCTTGATTTTTTTGTACCACTTACAGTATATCATAATGATATAAGTTAGGTCACTGCTCTGGCCTGATGGGCTGTGTTGTGTCAGTAGACTGACATGATTTTTAAAGGGCAAACCAGGAGAGTGACACAAAACAGAAAAGGGTCAAACCGAGAAATCAAATAACTGCTGAAACAACAAAGCCAAAGTGCAAGATAAAAATTGAGGGCTAAAGGAAAAAACGAAAGTCAGGAAAGCATAAGATCACACCAGAAAACAAGAAATATACACAAGAGCTTTAGCGAAGGTTTTGTCATCAGCTATCTATCTATCTATCTATCTATCTATCTATCTATCTATCTATCTATCTATCTATCTATCTATCTATCTATCTATCTATCTATCTATCTATCTATCTATCTATCTACAGTGGTGTGAAAAACTATTTGCCCCCTTCCTGATTTCTTATTCTTTTGCATGTTTGTCACACAAAATGTTTCTGATCATCAAACACATTTAACCATTAGTCAAATATAACACAAGTAAACACAAAATGCAGTTTTTAAATGATGGTTTTTATTATTTAGGGAGAAAAAAAATCCAAACCTACATGGCCCTGTGTGAAAAAGTAATTGCCCCCTTGTTAAAAAATAACCTAACTGTGGTGTATCACACCTGAGTTCAATTTCCGTAGCCACCCCCAGGCCTGATTACTGCCACACCTGTTTCAATCAAGAAATCACTTAAATAGGAGCTGCCTGACACAGAGAAGTAGACCAAAAGCACCTCAAAAGCTAGACATCATGCCAAGATCCAAAGAAATTCAGGAACAAATGAGAACAGAAGTAATTGAGATCTATCAGTCTGGTAAAGGTTATAAAGCCATTTCTAAAGCTTTGGGACTCCAGCGAACCACAGTGAGAGCCATTATCCACAAATGGCAAAAACATGGAACAGTGGTGAACTTTCCCAGGAGTGGCCGGCCGACCAAAATTACCCCAAGAGCGCAGAGACGACTCATCCGAGAGGTCACAAAAGACCCCAGGACAACGTCTAAAGAACTGCAGGCCTCACTTGCCTCAATTAAGGTCAGTGTTCACGACTCCACCATAAGAAAGAGACTGGGCAAAAACGGCCTGCATGGCAGATTTCCAAGACGCAAACCACTGTTAAGCAAAAAGAACATTAGGGCTCGTCTCAATTTTGCTAAGAAACATCTCAATGATTGCCAAGACTTTTGGGAAAATACCTTGTGGACTGATGAGACAAAAGTTGAACTTTTTGGAAGGCAAATGTCCCGTTACATCTGGCGTAAAAGGAACACAGCATTTCAGAAAAAGAACATCATACCAACAGTAAAATATGGTGGTGGTAGTGTGATGGTCTGGGGTTGTTTTGCTGCTTCAGGACCTGGAAGGCTTGCTGTGATAGATGGAACCATGAATTCTACTGTCTACCAAAAAATCCTGAAGGAGAATGTCCGGCCATCTGTTCATCAACTCAGGCTGAAGCGATCTTGGGTGCTGCAACAGGACAATGACCCAAAACACACCAGCAAATCCACCTCTGAATGGCTGAAGAAAAACAAAATGAAGACTTTGGAGTGGCCTAGTCAAAGTCCTGACCTGAATCCAATTGAGATGCTATGGCATGACCTTAAAAAGGCGGTTCATGCTAGAAAACCCTCAAATAAAGCTGAATTACAACAATTTTGCAAAGATGAGTGGGCCAAAATTCCTCCAGAGCACTGTAAAAGACTCATTGCAAGTTATCACAAACGCTTGATTGCAGTTACTGCTGCTAAGGGTGGCCAAACCAGTTATTAGGTTCGGGGGCAATTACTTTTTCACACAGGGCCATGTAGGTTTGGATTTTTTTTTCTCCCTAAATAATAAAAACCACCATTTACAAACTGCATTTTGTGTTTACTTGTGTTATATTTGACTAATGGTTAAATGTGTTTGATGATCAGAAACATTTTGTGTGACAAACATGCAAAAGAATAAGAAATCAGGAAGGGGGCAAATAGTTTTTCACACCACTGTATCTATCTATCTATCTATCTATCTATCTATCTATCTATCTATCTCTGTTCCTCATGATAATAAGACATTTTCCAATGGCAGGAACTTTGTTTTCAGGAACCAATAAGTTTCTATATGATGTAGGTCCTAGGCCAGCTGTGGTCCTTGGCCACTTCATCTGTTGCATTTGAACCTCAAAACCTTAGCTGTAACCTTTATGCAGAATATATAATGTGCAAAGTAGTGTGATATGGAACAAAGTGAGGAGCATTTGGGAATTCACGGGGGACCCTTGCACATTTTTGCTTTGAAGCGATTGCGACTTCTTCAGGAGATAATTGCTTCTATGCGGTGCAAAGCAGAGTGATGCAGAATGAAGTGAGGAGCGTTTGGGGACTCATGGGGGACCCTCGTACCTTATTGCTTTGAAGCGATTGTGAATTCTCAAGAAGATTATTACTTCTATGCAGTGCATGGTACTGTGCACCTTGGGAGGTGGCTATGAAGAATGATGTGGTGGGTAGCACAGTGCGTTCGGAATTTCATAGAGGACTCCCCAGATCTTATTGCTTTAATGTGGTGTATAGTGCAGTACACTTTAGAGGCAGCTATAAAGAGTGATGTGGTGTAAAGTGTGGTGCTCCAACTTCACTGATAACTCTCTAAAATTTAAATTACTAAAAGATTTGTAAGATGGTGCTAGTGCTTGTGGTCATTCAATCAGCATAATTTATCACCTGTGATAACATCCTGTTTAAACAAGTAGTACATACCCTGGAGTAGGAGCTAAAAAAAGTACCAGAAGCTACAAACCATGAAAAACAAATGCCCCAAGTTCCTTATGGTGGGAATGCTACAAAACTTCCAGAGTTGCTAAAAAGTCCTTGGTTCCTGAAAAAGTTCTTGCGGGATGGTGGGATAGCGCCTAATATCACCACAAACGCATTTTGTAGTGAAACTAATAAAAGTTACTAGCCAACCCGCGGTGTAGCATACGCCGCATAACTATTTATTGATGGGTGAACACTTCCTGAAAGACACAGTTGTCCAAATGGGGTGGGTTTGAGGATACGACTGTGAGTGAATGAAAAGATGGAACTCTGGAGAGAGCAACATACAATTGTCCGTGACTGAAAACTGGTTTTGGCAGATACAGGCATATCTTTTTGAAAGTTTGCCTTAGTAATTGTCATTTTAAAGGCCAATCTAACAGGAAATTGTCTGCGCGTAAAAGTAAAAGGCAAATTTGAATCTGAATCTGATGGGGCCAGGGAAATCCGGGGAATATGGACAGTTTGTGAGGTAGCAGCTGCGATTGTTTTGCACTCTAGTACATTGCGGTGAATGCTGGTAACAGTCAGTCTAGTGCCATTACAGAGACTTCTTGCTGGCATGAGGTTTCTGAGAAGCATGACGACTGAACCAATTTTAAGTTTGAGTTTATGCAGAGGCATGCCAGTGGGAGCAAAGACTGCTAAGAAATTCTTCGGGGAATGAAAGTTGATGTGCGGGATCGTCTGTGACGATGGAGTCAATGCTGGTGAAAGTTACTTTGTCGGTAGGGATAAGTTTCCGTACCTGTTCATTAAGGTGACGCTTAATATAGCTCATGTACTGAGTTGTTCCAGAGTCACAGTTGAGAAGTCGATGTCGCCACATAGTTGTTGAACGGGATCAGAAATAAAAGGAAAACAATGTGAAGGTAATGTTGCAGGTGTTCCGTTTTTCCCATCTTGTGAAATCTTCGTGAGGAAGAGTTGTCATATTTGTCATCAGTGTAAGTACATGCATGTGACGCCACAAAGGTTGCTTGTTAATGCAACCGGCGACAGTAAGTGCTAGAGTTGGTGGGTGGGGCTCTGTTGTGTGTACCCCATGACGCGGGAGAAGGGTTAGAGTTGGCGGGCGGGGCTCTGTCTTGCGTGCGTGTGTATCCCATGGTCGGGCGACTTGGTGGATTATATATAGAAACGTAGCTGGAACCGAAAAGAATAATGAAAAGTCAACGTGGCTCAGAGGTGCATGTGGACTGTAGCAGAGACGAAAGCGACTGAGGCGGTGTTTGGTGAGGTGCTGCGTGCCTTGAGAGCGAGGGTGGACTTGGGAGGAGGGTTAGAGTTGGTGGGCGGGGCTCTGTCGTGTGTATCCCATGGTCTTAGAGTTGGCGGGCGTGGCTCTGGCTTGCGTGCGTCTTGCTTGCCATGGTCTTAGTGAATTATATATATATATATATTATTCTGGACAGAGTAATCTTTAAAAAGACTGTTCTACCCAGCATTCATTGTGAACAAGTTTGTGGATCAGACACTCTTATCATAATTGAGGATATAATAAAGTTACAGAGTAGAGATCATGGAAAGTATAAATCTGCAGTAAGCCTTTGTCAAGGTAGCACCTACATTTGGAAGGCGTTGGGGATGACTGGGATTCCAGAGATATTTATACAATGTCTTCAGTTCAAATCAGTTTTAATGATATGAAGAGAAAAATTAGAATTAAAAAAAAAGTTGAGAATGGGATTTTGTGCAGTGTGAGGTGCAAGAGTGTGACTTTGTGTTTTGGGGAAAGTGGATAGATAAGTTTTTAAAAGAATTGCAGGGATACACATGGCATAATCATCTGGACCTCAATGAATCCAGTTAACAGAGATTCAGGAGGTGTCAAAGCCTATCCCAGTAGCCTCATCCGCACAGTAGGTGACTGCTCTGAGCAGGGTGCAAGTTCATTCCAGGGTCTACTCATGTACACAATCTGGATCACCAAATTAACGTAAACTGTTGATCTTTAGGTATTTGGGAGGAAAACTTACATAGACACTGAGAGGAACTCCACAAGGACCATGACCCAGTGCGGTATTCTAACCTAGGACACTATTTAGAAGTGCAAACCTAAATAAAACAAACATCATCCTAAAGCAAAGATCAAAAAGTCAGCAAAGAAATTAGTAATAAAATATGAACAGACAAAGAAAGAAAGAGAAACTTAGACGAAATTTCAAAATAAAATGAAGAAAAGTTATGAATGCCGATAATGAAGAGAAAAAAATTCTTAATCCAGATGGAGTTGTGGAAATATAGGCATTTGTCTTCTTGCCACCCAGAGGGCCCATTTAAAGAGTAACAAGAATGCCATTTCAGTTCTTCAACAATCCAATAGATGGTGAGAAGAATGACTTAAAGCACACAGCTCAAACGAGTATGGTTTGTTGAGCTTACTTTATAAATCATAAACCTGCCATGCCACCATTAGGTCCCGCAAGGAGTCACCACTTGGAGCCTGCCAGCATGGCACAGCTGGTTACTCTTAACCCCATAACAAGCTGAAGCTTCTTTGCCAGCACAGACTGCTTATATAAGGTGCACCTGCAATGATCAGAAAGAACAGAAACATCCACTGAAGTTTTTTTAAAATTTAAATTAAGCCCAATTTCCTTTCGTTCATTTGCTACTGTGAGTAATAAAAACAGAGGCCTTGTTTTCAGGCATTGTTCAGGAGCCAAAAACAGCTCTAAGCTCAAGTGCTCCAAATCCCAGGAAGGATGAGATATAAATCTTGCTTCACCACTCGGGAGGGGAAAAACAACCATACTTAATCGTCAAGTCAGATGTTTCAAATTAAAAGAATTTTCTCAATCTTCTGAAACATGGGCTTAAGATAAAAGAGGTACTTACTGTGTGATACAAAGGCCAAAAGTAATTTTAGGATCCATTTTCACTTTTTTTATTAAAAAAAGAAAACAAGAACACCAAATCCTTCTTTACTAGAGTTTCAATTCACTTGTCTGTTCTGCACAAACAGTCAGCTATGAACCACTAGAGGCCGCTGGACTCAAATGTTTGGTTAACAGTTATTAAAAAGCTACTTACATTTTAAGTAACGGTTGAGTGAGGTGTGAGGATTCATTTCTGTAGACACTCTGATGGGGTCCTGGTGACCTACATACCCCAGCATAGACTTAGAAATGATAGTTGTTTCCAACTCAAAGGATATTATTTTACTTTATTTTTATTAGAATCCTCACCCATAAGGACAGACAGACTGCAGTGCACCCTACAAATATGGTAAACTACAACTGTCCTCAAACAAAAAGACAGTTCTCTGAATTGTTAATAGTGGCAAATCTTCCTCTGTCACATTGCTACATTCCCTCACAGCTTTCTCTCGGCTTGTGTTTAATCACTTCCTCCCACTAGTGAACTGTTCTTCTCTGGCAGCCAGAAAGTGCCAATCTTGTTTAACCATTGCAGAGATAAGTCAGCTGTGCAGCCCTAGGCTGTAACATAACAGGGAAGCCATAAAGGTCATTTGCTGCAAAAATCATTCTGATTCTTCCTGTCTGCAAAGCAAGAACCTCTACGCCGTTTAAAAGGATGCACAAGACCCAAAAGCTCTGCCCTGGAATCAACAGGCAAGGAAATCTGTACCATAACATTGCAAGAACCCATCAAGCATTAATGTTCTCAGCGGATGCCACCATCAAGAAAGTGAGAAGGTGGATTTCTTTGTTCCCCTTAATATAAGGACCACTCTTCCATGAAAAATAGATTTGGCTCCAATCAATAATGGTAATGAAAGGAAGCTCAGCCAAGTTTTAGAAGATTTCTTATCAGTGAACAAAGATCTATGTTGTCTTCCATTTGAAGTGCAAAGTCAGAATAATCGGAATTTTCAACTGGAACACTCCCATTAAGTCAGATTTCAACTCGGAAACTCAGGGGTTGGTCTGTCAAGTCTGAATTTGTCTGGCTTGAGATCATGATGTCAATGCAAAATGGTAATGTACATTGCGAAATTTAGTGAAACTGTAGTTTTATACTGTTTATTAGCACTTCTGTCTATTTGTGTCTCATTTGTAGAACCCAGGGCTTGTACAGCCCCCTTGACCTCGACACAGACACAAATATTGTCCAGCACACAAGTTTTATTTTAAGTGGGGCAGCCCTTTCCCTTCGCTCCCTACTACAGAACACAGTACACAAGCACAATCACAGTCCTTTCTTCTCTCTCTCTCTCTCTCTCTGTCTGTCTGTCGCTTCTACTCCTCTCCCAGCAAGCACTAGAGATCATTTTCAAAAGTCTCTGTTTTCAGGGATTAAACATGCAATACTAGTGTGGATGTAAGGTGAAAATGGAGACTTATATCTGCATTTTTAAACAAAAACATAGTAGCAGGGATGTAGCCTTAGTCCACTTCAGGGTAATGGGGGTACTAAGCAAAGCAAGTAAGAATTTCTAATTTGTACACAAGATAATAAAGTTGGAGTTCCAATTGTGACAAAATGTCAGTTCATAGCAGGGCCCAGTCAATTACACATCCACACCTAGGGCCAATTGGGAAACACCAATTAACCCTCACACATATATCTTTGGACATATTGGAGGAAAACTGGAGTACACGGAGGAAATTCCACACTGAGAAGAGTAGAATAAGAAGAATCCATACTGGCCAGGAAATGATGTGGGAATAAAACCCAGGGTATATCCATGAGGTAGCAAAACTATTCACTTCACGCCTTATAATCTAATCTAATCTAATCTAATCTAATATAATATAATATAATATAATATAATATAATATAATATAATATAATATAATATAATATAATATAATATAATATAATATACAGGCCTGCGGTGGGCTGGCGCCCTGCCCGGGGTTTGTTTCCTGCCTTGCACCCTATGTTGGCTGGGATTGGCTCCAGCAGACCCCCGTGACCCTGTAGTTAGGATATAGCGGGTTGGATAATAGATAGATGGATAATATACAGGCAGCATGGTGGTGCAGTGGTAGCGCCGCTGCCTCGCAGTAAGGATACCTGGGTTTTCTTTCCGGGTCCTCCCTCCATGGAATTTGCATGTTCTCCCCGTGTCTGCGTGGGTTTCCTCTGGGAGCTTCAGTTTCCTCCCACAGTCCAAAGACATGCTGGTTAGGTGCATTGGCGATCCTAAATTTTCCCTAGTGTGTGCTTGGTGTGTTTGTGTGTGCCCTTCGGTGGGTTGGTGCCCTGCTTGGGGTTTGTTCCTGCCTTGTGGCCTGTGTTGGCTGGGATTGGCTCCAGCAGACTCCCGTGACCCTGTGATAGGATATAGTGGGTTGGATAATCGATGGATGGATATTATATTATATTATATTATATTATATTATATTATATTATATTATATTATATTATATTATATTATATTATATTATATTATAGAATGAAACAGTGGATAGAGCTGCTGCATCACTGATTAGGAGACTATATTCAATACTCAGCTCAGTTACAGTCTGTATGAATTTTCCTTATTTTCATTCATGTTTAGATATTTCTTCTCCTGGTACTCTGCTTTCCTACAAGCACATTCATGTTAAGTTCACTGGTGACTTTAAATTGACGTTTCTTGTCTGAGTTTGTATGTGTACCCCCAAGTTTTGTACCCAATGCTACCACCTTAGAATGGTTCACACTGCATGACATTGGGTCAGTTTAGACTTAACAATCAATCTGAAGTCAAGTTGAGGAAAACTAAGTTCTTGGAACTAACCTTCATGAACATTTGGAGAATATATCAACTCCACACAAAGGAGGAATTCAACTTATGTTACACAGCTGCAAGGTTAACAAAGCTAATCAGGTTATGAATGAAAAGGTGTGGGTAAATTGCAGATACAATTCTATCTGAGTCATAATGGATGCATGTAATTTGGATGAACCACACGCATTTTCCTGGAATGATATTTGGCTCAAAAAGTTTCAACAAGGAAGATCTATGAAGATGAGAACAGATTGGACTGTTGAGCAACCATCTCATTTGTTCTGCGTTTTTCTTGTCCTGAACAATCATCCTTCTAGTCATCCATTTTCATAGACCACATAATCTAACTATTGGTCACAAGGATCCAGAGTCGACCCCAGCAACAACAATAACATTATTCTCAGTTCTCCCTGTTCACAATTGGAAACTCTGGGAGCGGAGAAGTGAGAAGCCTGCACCCCATTAGTACAAAAGTAAAAATTTGAATAAACTTAATACGTTTACAGTTCCCTTGTACAAACTGATTTATATTTTCAAATGCTAACAAAAATTACTGTTACTGTATAAAAAAAACTGCTTGATTACCAGAGTTTTAGCAGTTGCTTGTAATTGTGATTAATGGAATGCAGGATAGCCCCAAGTTTCCAAAGCTCATTATTTACAAATCAATATGGATGAAGGTTTTCAATCCACCCAGTTTCTCAGAATTGTTTCACTAGAAGAATAGGTGTCAATATACAAGGGATAAATTATTAAGCTATCTGAAGAACACTGAACTTCATTGTAAAGCTAATGAAATAGGTAATTGTTGTGAAGTATTATCCTTACACTAAATGGCCATCATTTCATATGCAAGTGACTTTCTAAGCCTACGCCAGTCAATTATCATGATGGACGGTAAAAGCTGTTAAGAATGTGTTCCAGCTCCAGTACCATATGAAAAGAAGTTAAAATATAAAACAAATAACTAAATATTAATTCGGGTACTTTATAACTATGTACACTGGATAAAAAATATTAAGAGTGCCTCAAGATCTATGCATTTCTCACATTGTTCCCTTATGTGAACACATACAATGGAGAAACCAAACTGGAATCATGTGGCTATGTTTAAAAACACAGACATTATTCTCCATTTTCACCTTACACCCACACTACACTGGCATTTCTAAAGCACGAAAATGGAGACATCTGAAAAAACTCTACAAAGCTTGTGGTGAGCGGCTGGGAATGGTACCCAGCCAGGACACCCAGAAGGACTGGAGGAGGGCTTAAGCCTCCTCCAGACCACGAGGGGGTGACTGCCCTGGTGGCTTTGGGGACCACGGGAACAGAGTTTAGAAGCTCAACCCTACAGGGGCCTGTGGTCACCACCAGGGGGCGCCCCAATACCTGTGGAACCCTGGCCCTCAGCACTTCCGCCACACCCGGAAGTGCTGGGGGAAGAAGACCAGGGACACCCGGAGTGCTTCTGGGTGCACAGCTGGCACTTCCGCCACACCAGGAAGTGCTGCTGGAAGGACGTCATCAGGCACCTGGAGCACATCCGGGTGGAAATAAAAGGGGCCGTCTCACTCCCATCAGGGAGCTAGAGTCGTGAGCAGGAGCAGGACGAAGCTCCCGGGAGCAGAGGAAAGGGGTGTTTGGTGCAGGAGCACTGTATGCTGTGCGAAGTAGAGGAAAAATAAACGTGTGCTTTTATAAAGAAGTGGTGTCTGTCTGGTGATGTTCGGGCGTATCTCACAAGCTGTATTACAGTATGTCTAAAAACAGTGTTTCAGTATGGATGGATGAAAATGTTGACTTCTAAAAATGCAGACTTGATCCCTTATTGGATCTTCCTCATTCCACATCATATTTCTTGATTAGTCACTTTTTATGGAAGACAACCATATACTAACATAGCAGACACAGATGAGTTGCATTATTGTCCTGCATGCATCTATATTGCATTTTGTACAGTTTGAATGCTGGCTGCATTGCTACAGTTCTGCTATAAATCTGGTGATCAGTGGCCTTACCATTCCTTTAAGGATTTTTCTGCCGATGCATTGAATGCCTGCATCAATGGAGGGCAATGTTGTTCCTGGAGGGCAACAGTTGCTGCAGGTTTTTGTTGCAACCCAGTGTCTTAATGAGAAGTCAATTATTGCTGATGAAGCACTCATTGCTCAAGTGACAATAAGTGGTTTCATTTAAGTGGTCTCCCTTGTTAAGGTTCTCCACCCTTAATAACTTATTTTAGTCTTAAACAGCTGCATTCACTGTTTTAATGGCTACTTATTAGAAATAAGATGTAAATGACAAAAGAGCCAGTAGTTCTCTGTCTAACTTGTTTTCATTTAGACCTGTGTGGATTCATCATGCACTATTTGGTTTAATAAAATGCTTAATAGAAAAATGTGACAGACTGAAAATTATCTGTGTTAGTCTTCAAATCATTTGAATGATATCCTTGGAAAGATACAAGAACCTAACGTTGCAGACTAAGAAGCCATAAAATTAAATAAGGTCTGAAATTGGCAAGGATTGGTTTCTAATTGAGCAATTGTGTTGGAACAAACAACTGCAGCCTCTGTGGCCCTCCAGGACTGACATTGCCCACCCCTGGTGTACATCATATGCGTTTTTGGCCATTTTAGTATGTAGAGTTTATTTTCTAATCAATGTGAAAACACTAGTGTGGACAGTTTGCTTTTCATGTAAAAATGCTGTTTTTTAAATGAAAATGCAGTAGTGTGTGTATATAACACAAGCCCATCCTAGCGATTTTTTTTATGTGAGAATAACAAACTAGTGTTTGTTATGAAATATTGTGTACAGTATACAAATTGAGCATAACTATCCAACAACTTGCCAGCCCATATATATATTGTCAAATATTTATAAAAAATAAGGACCAAGCTCTTGAGATCAAACTAAAAATAAAAAGGAGATTGAGATGTAACAGAGGGCTGGGGTCCCCATTTATTTGCAATAGGAACAATTAAGAAAAAAATACAAAGAATGAACAAAATGGTTTTATTGAGTATTATATATGGATACTGTCGAGAGTGTATTTGTCCTGTTTTACACTCAGTGACAGGTAGGACTAGAATTAAAGGCAGATTGGAAGTGCCATCAAAGGTCTCCAGGTGTATTCTCCTCCACTGGATGTACAGAAGTAAAAATCTGGGTAGGGACTGTGCCACACTGTTTCTCTTTTCCTTGTTCACTGTGCTCAGGCTTGCGTGTTTGACAAAAGGAAAGGATTATCAGTTATCAACTATCTGTCTTTCATTCCTTCCAAGAAAAGCTTCACTTAACTTTTGATCACATTTAAAAATTTCTTGAATCAATAATGCATACAAAGTCCGCTTAAGTTGGAATATATTCTATTTTTGTGTGGACAAAGACCCTGGCCAAACTGACAGAATGTCTTTGGAGAACGGGACTCTTTACTGGAGGGTATTTCACAATTGTACCATGCAACATTACCATCCAGGAATTAATAAAACTATATAATAAATGAGTACCCAAAAGGTAGTGGGATGTCTGAGAGAATGGAAGGATGGAACCTTACAGATGGTCAGTATAAAGTGTGACCTAATATCCGCAATGCAGTTCTACCCTTGAGCGACAGTGAGAAAAGAATTACTGCACACCCAGCATTTGGGGTAGACATGAGAGAAATGAAACATCTGGACTGAGAACAGCTGTACTTGTGGGGGGCCGCCCATCCTCCTTTCCAGGCTCTCAGGAGTGACATTGTTTTTTGTGTGACCGTATGCTTCCTCATTCAGTCAACGCTACATACAGTAACCACCAGCCAGCTGTGAAAGTGCTAGAATGTGCCACAGTATACGACAAGCCGGTCCAGCTTTGTCCACCCTGCAATTAACTGTGTGATGGATGTCATCCTTCAGAGCACACAGCTTAGAAGAACAGTACAGCACATGCAGTAAACACTAGCAACGTGCTGAACCTCATCATAAATGTGCGTGCCTCAGGCTAATTGAAAAGTTGTGTAATCTAATCTGTAAACATTCTTGACAGACACTAGGCCAAGGCGTGTTAGAACTGAGCTGTGTGACGTTGTGTTAAAATGCTGAATCAGTAAGTTCAGGACAACAGGAAGCTGTAGTGACAATCAAAAGAAACCTGACTATAATAACACAACTAAGCACAAGTTCATTAATCTTCATGAGGCAGCTTGTTCTGAGCTACTGAACCTAAAAAGTGGGTAAATACACTGCTTTATCTTTATTGCAGAACAATGCTAATATTTTAGAGGATAACTACGTGCTTTTATGACAAAGTGAAGCACCCGTCTGATAGCACCCACATCTCATAGGCACATGGAAGTTGCTGAGATCAGATCTTGTATGAGAATAGCAGGACAGCCTTCATGAGAAATGTGTTTGGTCTCTATGCACCTGAAGTAACATCTGTAATGCGTCAACGGCCAATTTATGACAAGCTGACAAAATGTGATATTGGCACATTGCTCAAACTAGACATTTTTCTTTTAGGTGGCACGCAAAAACATGCCTTACTTTCAACCTCACTAAACAATTTCTACGAAGCATATAAAAGACTAAACACTTGACACTCTAAGTTGAGCTGTTATATCACCCCGTGTAACAGAAATGAGCTGATGGCTTGCAATCACAGCAACACTAAATGGCAGCCTGTCTTGATCATATTGACTATACTGACCACACCGGCTGGCTGAAGACTTTCTTAAAATAGAGATGAAATTAGGTCCTGCGGTGGGTTGGTGCCCTGCCCGGGATTGGTTCCTGCCTTGCGCCCTGTGCTGGCTGGGATTGGATCCAGCAGAACCCTGTGACCCTGTGTTCGGATTCAGCGTGTTGGAAAATGGATGGATGGATGGATGTAAAACAAAATAGTAATGCAAGAAACATAGTGAGTTGGTCAACGAAAATAGTTAATGTAACTAAAGAGAAAATGAAGGATGTTAAGTTATAGGCAAATCACAAACTAGAATTTGTAACTAGTGATCTATTTATAATAGAAACAACAGAAGTTTGACAAAAGGAGACCATTCAGTCCATCAAGCTTAGCTGCACCAATATCTCATCCAGATATGGATAAGGTTGTCATGGTTTCTGGTTCAACTATAAATCTTGGTAATTTGCTACATTTTCCCATGACTCTTTGAGTAAAGAAGTACTTCCTGGCTTCAGTCCTAAAAGCACATCCCCTTAATTTGCACTGATGTCCTCAAGTATTTGATTCGCTGTATAGTTGAAATAATTCTGCTGGATTTACTTTATCAATACCTTTGAGAACTTTCAAGACCTTGATTAGGTCATCACACAGTCTCCTCTGCATGAGACTAAACAGGTTTAATTCTTTAAGTCCTGGGATGCACTAAGTTACTCTTTTCTGCACAGCTTCAGGTGCTGCTATGTCTTTCATGTAGCACAATGACCAAAACTGCATACAATAGTCCAGGAGTAGTCTCAATAGTGCATTGCAAAATCTCAGCATAACATTACTCAATTTAAATTCAACAGTTTTTAAGATATAACTTAACATTTTATTTATTTACTAACTGTGTAAGCCTGTACTGTAAAAATCCCTGGGTCCTAGAAACTATTGAAATCGTCAGAAAAAAAATGAAATGTAGAGATGTCAGGTTATTGATAGGAACTACTCCGGGCATCTCTCTCCTAGGAGGTTTTGTTTTGCCGACGTGCTTGCATTGCTTGTGCTTTAGTGGCTAAGTCTGAGGTTTTGTTTTGCCGAAGTGCTTGCCTCATTTGTGTATTAGCGGAGGAAGGAACTGTAAAAGGGATACTGTCTCGATGCATCAATAATCCAAGTAAGGAAATTCTAGAAAGTTGATTCAGTTCATCTGGACATAGTTCTTTTCCAGGGAGATATGTTACATCACTCATCCAAGTGACTTCCTCAGTCTCAGATTTCAGGATGACCCCACACTCAATAAAAGAACCACTCTCAGCACCGACCAAGTGTGTCTGCTCTTGGAACTGTGTCTTCAATCCACATATTTCATATACAAAGGCCAGTACTACAGGCAGAAACATGGGTGTGCCATGGGTTCCCCAGTTTCACCTGTTGTGGCCAATCTGTATATGGAAGAAGTGGAAAAGTGGGCGCTATTATCCTATCCTGGAACACCACCGAGCCATTGGTTCAGGTATGTGGACGACACCTGGGTGGAAATCAAATCTCAGGAGGTAACACAATTCACTGACCACATCAACTCAGTGGACAAACACATCCAGTTCACCAGGGAGGACATGAAACGTTACAGGCTAGCTTTCTTAGACTGTGAAATTTCCATCAGCAATGGGGGACATTTGAAAGTTGATGTGTACCGTAAACCAACGCATACGGATCAGTATTTAAGGTTTGACTCTCACCATCCACTAGAGCACAAAAAAAGTTTCATCAGGACTCAAACACCATACCCACAGACACAGTAGCCAGGGAAGCAAAAGAACATCATATCAAAAAGGCCCTGAGAAAATGTGGTTATCCCAGCTGAACTTTTGTCAAAGCAGGGAAGATACCTAAAGAATGCTCTAAGCCATGGGTGGGCAGATTCAGTCCTGGAGGGCCGCAGTGGTTGCAGGTTTTTGTTCCAACCCAGTTGCTTAATTAAAAGCCAATCCTTGTCAATTATTTAATTGCATGGCTTGCTAGTGCTTTAACTCTGCCATGTCAGGTCATTCTCATATCCTAGATTTATTTTCCTTTCTAAGGATATCATCCAAATGATTTGAAGTCTAAAACAGATGAGTAATTCTCAGTGCTTCACTTTTTTCTCTTTACTTTCCTTCCAAGTATCTAATTAAACCAAATAGTGCGTGATAAATACACACAGGTGTAAATGAAAACAAGCTAAATGGAGAAATGCTGGTCTCTTTTGTCATCTGCATGTTATTGCTAATTAGGAGTAATTAAAAACCAAGAATACAGCTGTTTAAGACTAAAATAATCAATAAGTGTTCAAAATCTTAATGAGCAAGACGACTAAAGTGAAGCTGAAGTATTACTTGAGCAATAAGTGCTTCTCATTAAGCAATTGGGTTGGAGCAAAAACCTGCAGCCACTGCGGCCCTCCAGGACTGAATCTTCCCACCCCTGCTCTAAGCAATCCAGAAGAGAGGAAGGACAACTGCTGCCTAAGCGAAAACCTTTGGTGATCCCTTATGTGTTATGAGTATCGTAACAGCTGAGATGCATTTTTTCAAAACACCAGGTCTCGGTGGCTTTCAAACCCCAAAACACGCTACAGCAAAAATTGGTCCATTCCAAGGACCGGGTGCCCCAGCACAGACAGAATAATATAGTTTACACAGTTAAGTGCCTAGAGGATTGCTGTGAATTATTCATCGGGGAAACCAAACAACCACTGGCGAAACGGATGGCACAACACAGAAGAGTTACTTCGTCAGGCCAGGACTCCGCAGTCTAGTTACACCTACAGGACAGTGGTCATTCTTTCAGTGATGAAGTGCACATCCTGGACAGGGAGGAATGCTGGTTTGAGCGAGGAGTCAAGGAGGCCATTTACGTGAAAAAGGAACAACTATCTCTGAACCGAGGAAGAGGCCTAAGGGTACATCTTTCACCACCTTACAATGCTGTGATTGCAGCCATTCCCCAACTCTCTGTGAATGGTACTCATGGCCATTGATCAATGGACAATTTGCATATCATTGATCGCACAGCCCATTGAGTGTGGGGTCATCCTGAAATCTGAGACTGAGGAAGTCACTTGGATGAGTGATGTAACATATCTCCCTGGAAAAGAACTATGTCCAGATGGACAGAATCAACTTTCTAGAAAGTAAAAGGGATACTGTTTTGCCAATGTGCTTGCCTTGCTTGTGTATTAGCGGCTAAGCAGGGTTCTGTTTCCTCAGGGATGGAGCCCTTACCCCGACTCCACCTCTCACTTCCGGGCCAGACAGACATACACACACACATTTTCATGCATAGACGTTTATATGTAAGATTAATTTAATCACATCTGCAGATTGTTTAAATCAGGCATGTCAAACATGCGGCCCACAACAGAAATCTGTGCGTCCCGCATTACAGATCCTAGTTAGCACTAAACTTGTACAAAATGATTACTATTGTTTGTGATTGAATCATTCTGCATCTTCAGCGTTACTTATTGCCTTTTCTTACTTCTGAATTCTGACAAAAGCGTGTGTTCCCATGGCATTACGGTACCGGAAACGTCATCTGCTAGTATAGCCACGAGCCTTGTCCAATGTTAATGAGCCGCGACGTCGCAACTGAACTGCTAGGCTGCAGCAGCCTGGCAGCAGGGGCGGCCTTAGGCTTGTGTAAACTGTGCACCTGCACAGGGCCGCCACGCCAATATATATTGAATATAAAACAGAAAGAGAAAATAATGACACAGCTGTTTTTTGTTAATTAGTATGCTGTATTTACTAATGTCACTCGAGTCGGAAAAGTAAGCTATATGTAGTATTATAATGTTCTGCCGTAATGAGAATATCATGGGCCGCCACTTGGTTTTCAAGTTACGGACATGTGCATATAGAAGCGTGTCATGAGCACGAGGCGGCTATGCAGTGTCCGCAACTGACGTGGCCATCCGCCATGCATAAGATACCATATTGACATTGGCAGGCAAAGGGGCCACCGATTCTTTCTCTGCCACGGCTGTCATGAGCCTAGAGCCGCCCCTGGCAGGCTACACTACAGGACTTTGCGCTGTTTACGTCACCATACTCTTACAATGTTGAGAATGCACCTGAGAATATCCAAATGGATTTGATTGAACTGCAGTCAGATTCTATTCTGAAGGCAAAATACAGCGAAGTTGGTGTGCCAGGCTTGTATGCTTACCTGCCACCCTCGTATGTGTAGATCCGTAAGTTGGCATCGAGAGTACTGTCTATGTTCGGAAGCACTTACCTTTGTGAGCAATTGTTTTCATTAATGAAAGCTACCAAAACCCCACATCGCTCAAGACTTACCGTCAAGCACCTTTCATCCCTCATAAAAGTTGCAGCTGCACAAGATTTCAAGCCTGATATTGACGAACTGGTTACTAACAAGAGATGTCAAGTGTCGGGACAAAAGAAATAAATCTCACACTGTAAGGGTCCTATATAAGCAATGAATATAATATAATGAATATAATGTAATAATATAAGGACCTAGCTAAGAGGCTAAGACTCTAATTGTACGATGTTGTACGGAGATTGTATAGAAATAAATTGCTTTTCTTTAAACTTTAAGTGTTACATTTTTTTAAGTTTTCAGTATTGGAAAGAAAGCTACAGTAACTTTGTATAATAGTATTTGTTACAGTGCGGCCCACTGACACACGTATGGCAGCCGAAGCGGCCCACCAATGGTAGTGAGTTTGACATGCCTGGTTTAAATGCTGAAAATTTGGTCTCAACATGAACCCCTAAATCCTTTTCAGAGGTTGCTTCCTTTAGAACACTGACTCCCATCTAGAATTTATAATTGACATTCCTTTTGGCCGTGTGTAGCCCTTTGTACTTATCTGCATTATACTGCATTTTCCAAGTGTTCGCCCAGTTGTGAAACTTGTCCAAGTTCAGGTATGGCTGAACACTATAAATAAATGTTACCATTAGATTCCAAAACATGTTTAAAATATACTTAAAGCCCAAGGAAGGATATTGAAAAAATTAAAGACATAAACCAGACAAAGACATTCAGTGTGTTTATATGTGCCTCAATAACCTGGATAGTCTCTGAAACCTAATTTCTAAAATGCCATGTAAACCTTTATTCTGGTTAGAGAAACTGGGTTATTGGCCTCTGAGTATCCTGATTAATAGAGGTAGGCTTCTGCGTGAATAACCCGATTATGTGGCAATGTAAACCTTTAACCAGGTTACTGTTAAGGATTGCCTTTTACTCTTTGTCAGCCTGCCCATGTGTTAGCGTCACATATGCTTTCAGCAACCACAGCTAGAAGTATCCACAATACACATTTCCAGAGGAAAATTTTCAGGTGATCTCATTATTGTTATGAAATAATCTGTCTCAATATTTCAGAAATCGATATATTTTTGCTGATGACCTGAATGTACAGTGCTAAACTCAGCAACACAATCTGAAGAGCAGTAGGGTAACACGTTAAAAGTAGCGCATGTCACATAGTCCAATTACTTTTTAAAGTAATGAGTAACCTAACGCAATACATATTGCACTAAAATACTTATTGAAGCAAAAATACCTGCGTTATGTGAAGGACGGCCAGCGTTCTTACCCAATTGGGATGCCCTTGAAGTGGAAGGACAGGGGGAAACAGCTTATACGCTCGGATCCCCGCATGGGTGCCCACAAGGCATGCTTGGTATTGTATTTCCAAGGGACAACCTTGTTGAGTTCCATGGGGGCCACCAGGGGGAGTTGTGGGATTTGGGAGTGCCTTTTCTGTAGGGCTCCAACCTCAGCCGGAAGTGTTTCAGAGCTGCATGTCACCAGAAGCACTTAGTAAAAGGAGCTGCCTGCCAGAGTGTGATGGAAGGTGGACAAAGCTTGTGAGGAGGAGTGTAGGAGTGACCGAGTGAGATAAAGGAAGACAAAGAGTTGCTTTATTGTGCTTATTGCATTATACTTATGGCTGTAGTGGTGGGAAACGCTTGATTCAAAGAGTTCCCCACAATAAAAGACTCTTTGTGCCTTTTAACTTGTGTCCGTGCCTGTTTGTGTTGAGTGCTTTGGGATCTGGACCGCCCCCTGGTGTCCACAGTTAAAATTATTTTAACAGCAATGGGTATAAGACAAAAAGCATACATACTGGTTTCTTTGCAGGTCTTAATCATCCACACATTATGGTAACAGAAACCTATTACCTATAAATAAAGTGTCAATTTCACTAAACAGAAAATGATTACGTATGTGTTTCGTGCATATTTTCCGATGATGACATTTACAGTGCATCTGGAAAGTATTCACAGTGCATCACTTTTTCCACATTTTGTTATGTTACAGCCTTATTCCAAAAAGGATTAAATTCATTTTTTTTCCTCCGAATTCTACACACAACACCCCATAATGACAACGTGAAAAAAGTTTACTTGAGATTTTTGCAAATTTATTAAAAATAAAAAAATTGAGAAAGCACATGTACATAAGTATTCACAGCCTTTGCCGTGAAGCTCGAAATTGAGCTCAGGTGCATCCTGTTTCCCCTGATCATCCTTGAGATGTTTCTGCAGCTTAATTGGAGTCCACCTGTGGTAAATTCAGTTGGTTGGACATGATTTGGAAAGGCAGACACCTGTCTATATAAGGTCCCACAGTTGACAGTTCATGTCAGAGCACAAATCAAGCATGAAGTCAAAGGAATTGTCTGTAGACCTCCGAGACAGGATTGTCTCGAGGCACAAATCTGGGGAAGGTTACAGAAAAATTTCTGCTGCTTTGAAGGTCCCAATGAGCACAGTGGCCTCCACCATCCATAAGTGGAAGAAGTTCGAAACCAGCTGGACTCTTCCTAGAGCTGGCTGGCCATCTAAACTGAGCGATCGACGGAGAAGGGCCTTAGTCAGGGAGGTGACCAAGAACCCGATAGTCACTCTGTCAGAGCTCCAGAGGTCCTCTGTGGAGAGAAGAGAAACTTCCAGAAGGACAACCATCTCTGCAGCAATCCACCAATCAGGCCTGTATGGTAGAGTGGCCAGACAGAAGCCACTCCTTAGTAAAAGGCACATGGCAGCCCGCCTGGAGTTTGCCAAAAGGCACCTGAAGGACTCTCAGACCATGAGAAAGAAAATTCTCTGGTCTGATGAGACACAGATTGAGCTCTTTGGTGTGAATGCCAGGTGTCACGTTTGGAGGAAACCTGGCACCATCCCTACAGTGAAGCATGGTGGTGGCAGCATCATGCTGTGGGGATGTTTTTCAGCGGCAGGAACTGGGAGACTAGTCAGGATAAAGGGAAAGATGACTGCTGCAATGTACAGAGACATCCTGGATGAAAACCTGCTCCAGAGCGCTCTTGACCTCAGACTGTGGCGACGGTTCATCTTTTAGCAGGACAACGACCCTAAGCACACAGCCAAGATATCAAAGGAGTGGCTTCAGGACAACTCTGTGAATGTCCTTGAGTGGCCCAGCCAGAGCCCAGACTTGAATCCGATTGAACATCTCTGGAGAGATCTTAAAATGGCTGTGCACCGACGCTTCCCATCCAACCTGATGGAGCTTGAGAGGTGCTGTAAAGAGGAATGGGCGAAACTGGCCAAGGAAAGGTGTGCCAAGCTTGTGGCATCATATTCAACAAGACTTGAGGCTGTAATTGCTGCCAAAGGTGCATCGACAAAGTATTGAGCAAAGGCTGTGAATACGTACTGTATGTATTTTAATAAATTTTTATTTTTAATAAATTTACAAAAACCTCAAGTAAACTTTTTTCACATTGTCATTATGGGCTGTTGTGTGCAGAATTCTGAGGAAAAAAATGAATTTAATCCATTTTGGAATAAGGCTGTAACATAACAAAAGGTGAAAAAAGTGATGCGCTGTCAATACTTTCCGGATGAACTGTAGCTCTATTTTTTGTGTAGTTAATAATGCTGATGCATTTAGACAAAGGAGAACTCCAGAAAATTACTTGCCTATGTAAACGTGGACTTAAAAGAAACCAGTTTTCATACTTAAACAGGTAATTCACCTTAATCTCGCTATGTGTGTCCATGTAAACATACTCATTGACTTTACTCCTTATGTATACACAGATTATGTGTGTGCTGTTTTCACGTTTTTATTGAATACTATTTGATGCTTATCTGAACTAAATTATATTTGTTTTGACATAGAGAAGTCTGCATATTCTTCTTGTGTTCACACAAGTCTTCTCCATTTTTCTTCCTAAATGACTCTGCTTTAGTTAAATTTGACTTTTAATTATCACAGCATAATGTAACTGTGGATGTGTGTCTGACTTACACCCTCTCTAGCCTTGAGTTTAATGCTTCATTGATCAACTGTGACTCAATGTGACCCTGTATTGGACTAAGTTGGTTAAGGAAATGACTGGTTGATCTCGCATTTGCAGATATGTATGGGGAGCTGAGCTTGTGAATAAGCCAATGAGAATGATGCTTTCTTAATTAAAGAGCAAATACATCAAAATTGAATCACTGACAATATAATACAAAAGTGTTTCAATAAATGTAAATGTTTACTGGACTTTCTTCATGCACAGTTATTTTATTAAGTACAAATGTGGCTTGTTTTTGGTACAGTTGCACTGTAGTTAATTCTCACCTCCTTTCATTTTTTACTGCAGATATTATTTTCTGACAATTTGTTCTGTTTTTCATTAGACCCCTTTCTTTTTATTTTGATTGATTACACTTTTATATAATGGATTAATGGAGCTGTGCACCAAACTGAGCCATGGCTAAAACCAAAATATTGCATTTTTCCCATTTATTGTTATTGTTTAAAAAATGGATGACTTTTGTAGATATCATGGCTGAATGCCCTGCTGTGGCATATTTATGACTACACAATGAACTGCTCTCTCAGGCTCTTTTCCCAGGGTTCCTTTGCCAAGAGATTTTTTGGACACTTTTTTCTGATGTCTGGACAAACCTAATTTGTCAGATTTTTTTGTCATTCTGATGGAAAACCGTCTACAACAAGAATATAAAAATAGGCCTCTATTTCAAGAAGATCAATGCATTTAAATGATGTGGTTTTAAGTTCATTTCAATTTTGTTTAATATTGTCTTTAGATCTCATGGTACAATTGCATTTTTAAATATGCAGGAAACAGCTTAATCTCAATTTTAAATGAACACCCTTTAGAAAATTATGCAAAATGAGTGACCCCCCCCCCCCCCCCCCCCCCCCCCACCTCCCTACCCCCAGACAGACCCTCAGTGCAAGGTAGGGTTAAGTGCTGACCACATGTATGGAATCAAGTTTGGTTTGTGATCCTGCACTTGACCCAGTAATTTATAGGCCCTAAATGTTTAATTGGCAGAGCAATCCATTTACACACTGTTATGTTTCAGTCAGGGTTTATTCTCTGACTTACGTGTATTTATTTATTTATTATTTTTATATCTTTATATAATTTCTGTTAGGTTTGCTGATTATTATTTGTGTGCTGTGTCTTTAAATATTCTGCCATTCCTTGTGTTTTGTGGGTGCAGACCAAGGAGGCAGTGCCACACTCACATCACTCTTGCTTGGGTCTTTATCTATGGCTCTATATTGAGTTCAGAGACAAGGGGCTAGCAGAGGATCATTGAGTGTTGTTGGGAGATTTTTTAACATTGATTTCTTTTGATTTTTCTGTTTTTTTATATGTTTGTTTCTGTTTGCACTTAGTTTCTCTTTGCTAGTTTTTTACTTTTCTAATTTTTTAAAATAGATTCTTGATTTGTAAAGATTCTTTGTAGGACTTGTCTCATTGAGTTCATCTCTTGTAAGACATTTTTGTGTATTTTGAACTTTTAAAACTAGTATCCCACTTTTAGGCCAAATCCTGTCTGTGGTAGTTAGGATCTGTCTGCCTGGTGTAGGATTATTTCTTTTCTTTTTTTTAATTTAATTTATTAATTTTATTGTAATCATTCCATACAAATAGATCAATTTATACAAAAAAGAACTGAAGACAAATCAAACCCTGCCCTTGAGAAGGAGAGCATGGCCAAAAGAGAATTGCTTAGGGTTTTTTAATAGGGCAAAAATAAACAAAAGAAAGGAAAAATATATATATACATATAAATAAAAAAATGGGGAAGGGAAAGAAATGCGGAAATAATCATTTCTTCTTATTCTAAAATATTATTGATTAGATCCTGCCAGGTTTTGAAAAAATTCTGTACAGATCACTCTAACTGAGAATTTGATTTTTTCCAATATCAAATAATATAAAACATCGGTTTCCCACTGACTTATTAGAGAAGAGTTAGGATTCTTCCAATTTAACAAAATAAGTCTGCGTGCCAAAAGTGTAGTGAATGCAATCACAGTTTGCTTGTCCTTCTCCACTTCAAGTCCATCTGGAAGAACACCGAACACAGCTGTTAATGGGTTAGGAGGGATTGTGATACCAAGGCTGTCTGAAAGGCACTTAAAAATTTTGGTCTAAAATGATGTTAATTTGGTGCAGGCCCAGAACATGTGACCCAGTGAGGCAGGAGCTTGGTTGCAGCGTTCGCAGGTTGGATCTTGCCCTGGAAACATTTTGGACAGTTTTAAGCGAGACAGACCAGAGAAGATCCTGTTCTGTTTTGTGGATCTTTCAGAAGGCTTTATATCCTTTTCACCATTTTACTTTCTCCAGACCACAACAGACACCAGCTTTACAATGAATTTAGATGTTGTCTCGGAGTGGAGATGGAATTTGAGACAAAGCAGATACTCCATCACATACTTTATAGTTTGTTTTTGCTTGCTATAGGACTGTATTTGTTTGAACTGAGCTGTCACAATCCTTTCTTAGACAGGCAAATTTTATATCTGCTAATATTATTCTGAATCTGTAAAAGGAGGTGTTATAAATTGTAGCAAGCCTACATAGCTCTACAATAGAGTTTGCTTTCTGGATTGCCGTCACTATATTATAGGGTCTGGATGATGATAAAGAAATATTCCTTCAGGTGTTATAGTTGACAACTAAGTCTGGGAGGACCTCACCCAGTAAGGATTCCAGCTGCCTAGAGCAGGCATTATGTTGCTATGATGACCGAAGCAAGAAATGGACATTTCTGTAGGAAACTTTTCTTTTTAAGGGGAATGGTTGACCGAGAAAAAGAAAAAAGAGTTAGAGAAGCAGAAGGCAAGGAGCTCAGCTATCTACACTTAAGAAGGCAGCGTGATCAGACTTCACCCTGGGATGTCTACTGTTTGTGGGTGGTCACCCAGAAGATAAGAAGCAGTGAGCTGAATCCCAGAGAAGAGGTAACAGTTTCGGTATATGGACCTGTGGTTCTCTTGTGCTCCCCTTGGTGAGTCGGACTCATTTTTTTAAATTCTTCAGGATAGCAAGAAGGCAGCCATATTCACCTGAGGTCCTTTTTTTTCCCTACATCCTGAAATGAGAATTGTACAACCGGATGCATCACTGTTTCACACAGACTATGTTTAATCCTTTTCTTTTTAATTTCCTTTTCTTTTGTGTGTATTTTGCACCAGGGATTAAGATTTGGCAGCTGGGGGCAGGAAGGCTTGGGAGGACGTCTGGGGAAAATGGGATCACTAACGAGCACCTGGTCACTTTTCATGTAAGTGAATAAACATTGGATCCTGGATTACAATACATTTGCTTATTTAACCAATCTAACTACCATCTGGGTTTCATTCAAGTATTGGTAGGCGTGGAAAGGGGGGAAGAGTTGTTGAGGACTGAATATTTTTTAATGCTAATATATCTTTCAAACATCATCCACTTCCCTCTCGGGTGGTGAAGTGTAGCAATTGCACCCCTTATAGGGTGATTGTTACAAAGTTGCTCTAGGAGACTTAAAATTTGTCTACTGAGAAACAAAATGCTGGGGTCTCACTTGTTACCTCATGTTCAGCATTGTTGGCCACCATACGGAACTCTCGTAACTATTGATCTCAATTCTCCTGGTCATCCTTTAAATAAGAAATAAATATATATCTTCAAGCTCTGATTTTAAAAAACGTGCGTATGCACAAAAAGAGGCTCAAAATGTGCATATGCAGCTTTCCATGCTGAACCTGGGATTTTTATAAGAAAATATGAAAGGACAGCATGTGTATATTTTTACATCAACTCTGACCCAATGTTTTGGAGAAACTGGGAAATGATGACACTCTTGATCAAGTAGAGAAATATAGCCAAACTAGCTAAATGATGACTTAGGCACATAATACTTCATATCACTGAGCTAACATTATAATGTGCATTGATATGATGTGTTGATGTGACAAACATATTAAAGTTCAAATGTTTTAATTGCATATTAAGAGGGCCTGTGTTGCTTATTTCAACTGAATAACTCTTTTGTTTTTCCATCTGTTTACATCAGCTACCAGTTGTCACTTCTAAGAATTTGAAACTAAAGGCAATAGAAGCACAGGTGTGATTCACTCCCTGTGTACTGCATAAAGAAAGCTCTAAATCCCATGCTTTATAGCTTATATTTATCCTAACTGGTTTGACACCATGTTGTTTGTTGGCACAGCTTGGAGGCTACACAAATGGTTACATAGGTTGGAAACAAGCTTTTAGGGACCAGTCAGATTTTTTGGGCTATGATGATGATTGACTTTTGAGCTGATTTAGACTTTCGAGAGTGATTCCCTTGGAACTAAGTGCTCAGTTGGCTCTGGCATTAGAAAAAAAATGTAAGCATTAACCGTAAGCAATTACTTTCCTTTAACGTATAAGTCATTGATGATCCCAAGATGAGACCAACAAACATCATACCTTGGTGGCCTGGTTTAGCCCTTTTGAGGCTTAATTCCTTTTGAGGCAAAGTAGCATTGATCAGATAACTTGCTGAAGGTGCTATACATGATGGATGGCTTGTTGATAAGGTACAGTAACTGGCTGAAAACCTCAGTGTTTTTCACATGGCCTATACTATTCATTGTAACACCAATCATGTCGTTACTTGTGTCAGGTGATAGTAGGCACCCACTCCTCCACCTTTCCTCAACCCCAGAGTTCAGAGGAGAGTTGCTACAGTGCAGTGCAGAGTGCACCATAGAACTCCTCAAATGAAATTGGCAGTGGCTGGATGCATCAGATGGGAGGCTACTCTAGCAGCCAATGGGGGTCTATAGGATATTGATTGCATATGAACAAGGTTCATTAACATAGTCATTATATGGTTGTTTCAGGGTGG
Source organism: Erpetoichthys calabaricus (assembly GCF_900747795.2). NCBI lineage: Eukaryota > Metazoa > Chordata > Cladistia > Polypteriformes > Polypteridae > Erpetoichthys > Erpetoichthys calabaricus. Next base: position 148,699,837 of record NC_041396.2, read on the forward strand.
CAACCTGTCGGGGTTCAAGGCATATTCACATACGCACATTAACAAGATGACTTTGATATATAAAGGGTTAAGCATTTAGAAATGTATGTACACCAGGCTTTATGAATAAGTTTTTACTTTCTCATATATGAAGTATAGGGAAAGTATTGTAATCATCCAAAGATTCAATGTCGAGATTGTGCTGAATCTCGATGTTTTAGACATCACTGACTTTCTTGTATACGAAGCACAGGGAAAGTATTGGAATCCTCCAAAAATTCCTTTTCGAGATTTTGATGAATCTTGACATTTTAGACCTCCCTGAGTCTGCAAATACCATTTTTGGAATTATGTATGTGTGCCTGTCTGTGTGTGTGTGTGTGTGTATATGTAAACACAATAACTTGAGTACGCTTTCACTTAGGTCAACCAAATTTTGCATACAAGTATTAGGCACAAAACATAGATTTCTATCAACTTTTGGACTGTTTCTCTTAACCGGAAGTGGTACTTTACCTTTTATTCATGCAGCTGCAGAGTCCGATTTATTCAAATTTACTTTTATAATAATTGTTCAATATATTATTAATTGGATTTGATTTGTTGTTGATAGTTTTTTAATGTACATAATATAAAAATATAATCATTGTTATGTGGTGTACTCCTCAAATATCCATCCCCATATCTAAGTATACAAGAAAGTCTAGGAGAGACCACTCCCAATTTTTTTTAGTGTACTAATTTTCCTGGTTTATAAATTAGACTCCTTTGTTCAGTGTAATTTGATTGGGGGTGTTATGCAGTGCCGCTCCTAGCCAAATTGGAGCCATTATCTTAATTTTTTTTCTTGAGCCCCCAACTCCTACCACTACATTACTATTTCTAATGACAGTTTTAATTTGAACAATAAATATGTAAATAAGTAATAAAAAGTATGCACACATCACAAATTTATCAATAACTTTTATACAACAAATAAAAATAATTCTTTATTTGAATAATCAAAACTTGAAATATGAATGTTTAGGGGTTTCTTTAGTCTCTTTGTTGCATATCACAACAGCATACATCTACATTTTTGAAGGCACAGTCATCTATCTATTAAGTCATCACAGGACAGCTTCTGTCAAAGTCTGAGCTGATGCTAATTATAGACAAGCTGCTGATACATTCTTGTGCCATGGATGATCTCAAGTTTGTCCTGATGAGTTTAAGTTTGGAAAAACTTCGCTCAGCAGATGCAACCGAAACTGGGACGGTTGCTGCAATCTTGGGGGCAATGGATAGATTTTAACTTTAATGGTATTTAATGGCAATGATATACAGTACTAATTGATTTGTGCTGTTACTCATTGTTATTTGATGTAGCCAACAGTATCACTTGTGACATGTGATACAACAACAACAAAATCAACAATTTTAATACTACTACTACTATTATTAATAATAATAATAACAATATGTAAACTAATACTATCAATAACATATGAAATGCTACTACTAATAATAATAATGAAATAAAATATTTCAGAAATTTAGGGACATGTGCTTTAGGGAGAACAAGCTGGAAGATGTCACCACAAGATTACATGGTATGCAGTGGTATAACAAGCATAAAGTTCCATGAAGCAACTTTGACCTTTTCTCATTACAGTTTCTAGCATTACCTCAAGACAAACAAGGCTGGTGGACTAGACTTGAGCAGCATCCTGTAAGTCAAGTGGCTAACTGCATCAACTGCTTGATATTGAGGTCACTAATTACGTCATCTTCGCTTTCAAAACCAGGAAGCGTTCACCCAGAACCACATTATCACCACAGTAACTGTAGTATATCTTAATGGAAAAATACTGGAGTTTTAGCATTTACCTGGTTAACCAGGAAGAAGTCTTCAGGTAGTTGAGCAGCAAGGTTACAGCACAATGGCCCATGTACACTACAAACAGTACAGGTAATGACCCAACATTTCTGCTACCCACAAAACTGTCTTCTTTCTCTAATATCAAATAATTGAGCTTGAGGCCATGGAGTGATTGTGATGTCTAAGCAATCATTTTGTTGAGTAAGCAAGGCCCTGAATCCCTGTTAGCTGGCATTTCTTTTGACTTGCAGGGTGAGCTGAGTTTCTGTCTGTAACAAACAAAGTGCTTCTTGCGCATTCTTCTTTATCTTCTCCGAGGCATCTTGATATAGTAAGCCTCATTATCAGGACACTTCTTTCCTTGTTAGTTGGTCTATAGGAGTAATGGCATCAGCAAATTATAGAATGTACTTATGAAACCAATCCAAACCCCAAAATATTGAACACTCTTGACTTTAGTAGGTTGTGGTTGTGGCAAGAAGGCTGGTGTCTTTCAACATCTGCAATAAGATGCTGCAAATTTTCTATCAAACAATTATGGCGAGCGCCCTCTTCTACGCGGTGGTGTGCTGGGGAGGCAGCATAAAGAAGAGGGACGACTCATGCCTGGACAAACTGGTGAGGAAGGCAGGCTCTATTGTAGGCACAGAGCTGAACAGTTTGACATCCGTGGCGGAGCCACAGGCACTGAGCAGGCTCCTGTCAATCATGGAGAATCCACTGCATCCACTAAACAGTATCATCTCCAGACAGAGGAGCAGCTTCAGCGACAGACTGCTGTCAATGTCCTGCTCCAATGACAGACTGAGGAGATCGTTCCTCCCCCACACTATGTGACTCTTCAATTCCACCCGGAGGGGTAAACGGTAACATTATACTAAGTTATTGTCTGTTATACCTGCATTTTTATCACTCATTAATTTAATATTGTTTTTTATCAGTATGCTGCTGCTGGAGTATGTTAATTTCCCCTTGGGATTAATAAAGTATCTATCTATCTATCTATCTATCTATCTATCTATCTATCTATCTATCTATCTATCTATCTATCTATCTATCTATCTATCTATCTATCTATCTATCTATCTATCTATCTCCTTCAGTGGAAAATTGTTGATACTGATAGTGAGCTAAACCTCTATGAGTAATGGAAAAATGCAGCCATTGAGGTGCTGTAATTATGAAGAGAAGACAATGATGTCATCAGTATAAGCAAAAGTTATCTTTCTAATCAACCAATGTCACGCATTCATGTCAGAGGATCAACCTCTGGGCTCACCTAAGGTATGTGGTACCACCCCAGGATGAGAGGGGGCACTGTTGCTAACTGTCTTGTCTCCTTTTTCCAATTAATCGAAAAAAGCTCTGCCTCATTTGGTCTGCTCAGTATAAAAGGGAGACTCTAGCAGATGGTGGTATCTCATTTTGGACCAGACTGCCAGACCATAGAGATAGGGTTAATCCTGTACAACAAACCACTATAACAGGGGAATTACTCTGATGAGAGAGCACCATTGAGTGCATGTTTTGTTTAACATTTTCTTTTTTTTTTGGAAATAAATTTTGCCTGGTTGACAACCAAGCTTTGGAATTTGCTCTGCCTCATCAATCGCCCCCCTACACCCCCTTAGGACTGTAAAATGCTGTAATGAGGCACCAGCATTTTTCAAATCCAGAGGCATCATTATGATCTAGAACAGGCCCTGAAGGTTAACTGTTGCTATACTGTAAGCTTCCAGTGTCCTGCCAATATAAGTCAAGAGTACTGAAGACCACTACTTCTTCACAATGTCATGGATGACTGACATGGGATATAAATCATTATGACTCTTTCACTGAATTTCTTATAATCCCCTATTTCCCTTATATGCTGAAAAATAATATTGAAATTAGATTTGATAAACTGAATTTCACTAGAAAAGTGATAACTATTTAAAGTAACAAAATTGGGAAATATGAATTTACAAAGGAAAATAAAACACTGAGTTCAAATTATTATTTTTTTGAAGTTATCCTAGCTGCTAAAATCACACCCAAAGGTAATCACACAGCCTCCCTACACTGCAATTCCTTGTGTGACCTTGTCCATTTAGATGGATATCTTTTACCCACAGTGCTAACAACATGGAAGAAAGAAAAACAAAGTGCTGTCATTTTTACAGGCTAAAGATAAGACGTGTGGTTATTCATTAAAGATGATCAATACAGCGCTATCAGTGGTTTGTGACAGCAGTGTATAAGTGTAAACAGACTGACACTTTCAAAAATGTTTGAACGAGGGTCACTGGGAGAGAACAATCAAGGCACCAGGCTTTGTGTGACAAATCAACATCTTTCAACTTTTTGGAAAATGTGCCGTATTTTTATTTTCAATGTATTTGCATTGTGTGTCTTTCTCCCTGTTATGTATGATACTGTTCCAGAGATGAATGCTCTGTTTATTCCCAGATGACAATGCCTTTAAAATCAGACATTGTGGGTAGGAGATGAGTCGTGGGATGTACAAGGTGCACACTTTATTCACGTGCTTTATGAATCTTCACATTCTTCCTGTGTATGACCCTACTAGACTAAAACAAAACTTTTCTCCTGTGTCACATAAACGGGAAATAATTTTCAGTGATGGGATGTCCATAAAGTAGAAGATTAACCATCATGTCAGAGGGAGACTGCACCATTAGGACCGGCTGTGGCAGGAGAAACTCCTGATGTTTATCTACAGTGTGTGTATTTGTGCCTCTGAGTGACATGGAGTGTTGGTTGATTTTGATCACACAAAAAAGAAAGCTGACTGAAGAAGAAGAAAGAAGAAAATGAAAGACATGTATTATGGAAAAGATATTAACATACACATTAACAGTGTGAATAGGTACTATAAAATGTAAACATCTACCCATCCATTTTCATATCTGCTTATCCTGGGCACAAGGCAGGAACAATCCTTGGACAGAGTTGTTCCTGTGGCTAATGGGCTGCAGCTGCCATGTCCTCTCCGCATATATAGAGAAGTGCGAGCAGGTTAAAGAGGAAAAGAAGTAAAAGGAAAGAGAGAAAGAAGTAGAAGAGAAAAAGGAAAGAAACGGAGGTTGCAGGAGGAGGCAGGAAGCAGTGGAGAGAGAGAGAGAGAGAGAGAGAGAGAGAGAGAGAAAGCCAGTGCAGGAGAGCGAGCGAGTGCAGGCTCGCGTGCAGCTGAACAGTGAGCCTGGGTGTTGGGCCGACACCCGGGGAGTAGCAGTAGTGGTCGCTCCCGCAGAGTTGATTCCGAAGGGCGGGAGTGACCGGAAGGTGAATGACTTTCCGCATAAGGCCTCGGAAGGCAGCGGGAGTTGGTGACTTGGGGTGTGTATTCCCCAGGTCGCTGTGGAACCCAAGTTGCTGTCTGGAGGAGCCTACTGGAGCCAGGGGTCCAGCTGAAGCAGGACAGTGCAGAGAAGGTCAGCTGCATGTACAGCGACTCTCCTGTAGAACAGCCCAGATGGGTGTAGCAGGGGAGCCACCAGGCTAAACAGAAGACACCAGGCTTTTTGGTTTTAACACTGTTGCTTCCTGTGCTATTTTACCTCGTTGTTTTAAAGATGTTTTCTATTGGTTTTAACCTCCACTTCACAACTGTTTTATGGATTATTTATTTAAAGAAGACATTGAACTGCACAGCACTTTATTATGATCACTTTTTTGTTCTATTTTAATAAAAGCACTTTTGCACTTCTACCATCCCCTTGCTCATTGTTATTGCCCCACTGTCTAGCTCATCGGTGACATTACCGACGGTATTGGGTTCAAGGGCTCCCTAACAGCCGATGGGAGCATGGAGCAGAACCCGCATCGTCACAGCATCATGTAAATATGTACTCCATAATCCTCAGGTTTTAAAAGGAAACTCCTTCTCTTATTGAATGATTTTTTTTCCTAATTAATGTGATGTGTGAGAAGCACACAGGCTATCTATTGCAATATTTACATCTTTATAAAGTCAGTATTGTCTCATGAAGAGAGCACAGAAAAATTCTTACTTGCATGTGCTAATTAATAAGCAACAAATCGCCACTCTCCAGCACCTTATTTGGAACAGTATTAAATTAAAAGTAAATAAATGTCAGATAAAACCATACCACATGCTTCAGCAGAACATATAGTAAACAAGTGTATTGTTATTATTATTAACCAGAAAATACAAGTATTATTAGGAAGCTAGCGAAGTTGGTTTGTAAGGTTCAAATATTCTCCTTTAAAATGATCACCTAGAAGGGGGCACAGAGAAAAGGTATTCCATCATATCTTTAGGCAAATGCTGAGCAGTGAAAAGCCACAGTGATGAAGAATTCAAGGCAGAGAGGAACCTTTGAACAATTCAGTGTAGGGACCAAATGGGTCTGTAATGACAGGCTGAGGAACGGAGCCAAGTAAGTGTCTCATTTTGTTTTTCTAAAATTGCATCTCCAGCTCTTAAATCAATCATCATTTATGCTACCATGCCTGCCAGTGAGATAGATGTGCTGATGCACTTGTCACTATTTATATAAATAAAAGAACAGTGACTGACAGTTGAGCTCATTTGAGCTCCATCTGTTCTTTCAAGATGCTTCGTCCGTTATGGAACATTAGCTCCTAGTCCTTCCAGTGTAGCAGGACTGGAAGCAGCTATGCACTCTTAGATCCAAAACAGCCTGTTGCCATCGTTTTTACCACTTTGAAACCCAAGCAAATATGACCTTACTGTACAGTGGAGTAAGAAAGTATTCTGACCTGTTCACATTCTACACATTTTGCTATGTTGCAGTCTTTTGCTTAAAATCATTTAAATTGCATTTTTGTTCACCACATCAAGCAAAACTTGAAAGTCTGGAATGACAAAGCGAAAACAGAATATTAGAAATGTTTGCAAATTAAATAAAAATAAAAAATGGATATATCACATTGACACAAGTATTCAAAATTTTATTGCCCCCCACCGTGTCATTTTTTTTCTTCATCTTTCTCTGTATTAGCCCAATGTCACCTACTGCAATTTACTTTCCCTTCATTGCTGCATTAATTTAAGGTCATTATCACTGTTACACTTGAACAACCCCTTACGGTGAACTGCTCAGCTAGTGAATGTAGCTTATTTGTGCTCATACATAGTGCACACCTCTAGATTTCCATCATATCGACGAAAAGAAACTACAATTCACAGGGTAGGACATTTTAAAAACTTTTGTTTTCCCTGGAAAGAAACTTAATTTGTCTCATCTTCCAAGAAACGATTGCAGTAGTTAATAAAACATCACAAGGCATTACGAGATGAAGCATGAGGCAAGATTTTTGGAATACATAGAGGCAGGTGCAGGGAAAAACTGAAACAACTAAAAAAATAACTTTCAGAACGGCAAACCCTATTTAGAAGAAAGTAGAAATATTGGCATCCACCACCATCAAAACAGCAACTGCTGTAGAAACCGAATGCAAAGTGCTTTGTGTTAAATCTGTAGCACTAGAAGATACTGTAGATATAGAAGAAACATCATCGGAATTGGACTTCCTGAAAACCGTGATAGTCCACACCTATTGAAATTCATAGCTGAACTATATTCCAAAATACCAGTAGAAGACTTTAAATCAGACACTGAGGTCAGTTAATGTGGATTGAACACCTCAAAACCTAAAAGTCAGATTGTCGGACAGAACAGACTACAGGTTAAAACAAAATTTGTTGTTGATTCTCAGAGAGAAAGAGGACATTATATTTGAAAACATGGATTTCCCCAGATTTCTTTCCTTCAACTGCTGCCAAACGAGTTGCATTCTAAAACATTAAACAATGCTTACGCAAAAGGTGAAATCAGATATAGCCTCTTGTTTCCAGAAAGCCTGAAAGTAAAGTTGATGGCAAACTATATTTTTAGTTCTTCTGAAGAAGCAGAACAAGAGATAAAAAGACTGATCCTGACAATATGAACACAAGTCATATTGTGTCTTGGTACTGCAAACAAAATTCTGCTTGCAATCTTTAAAGTAACATTTGCCATAACTATACCCTCAATTTCCCCTTTGATGCTTTTTCCAGTTACTTTATTGAAATTTATTCTGTTAAATACATGTGTATTTAGGTGACCATTAAGTAAATATAGTACCTGAAAGTGTCATTAGGGTTTTTTTTTTCCAGGAGACTGATTAACATCATACCCTAAGTTTATTGTATCTTTACCATACTATCATAAAATATCTCAATTTTAATCCTTACCAAAATATTCCTGGGGGTTTATTTTATTTTGGACATTCCCTGTTTCTTAGCATGACAGGGGACTGGGACTTTGTAAAGTGTGGTCTAGCCTCACTTTGGGACCCAAAATGGGGTGAAGAGAAAGAGGACATGTTACTTCTTATCTATCCTTTTTACCCCCACAACTGTAAATGCCAACATAACATTAAGCACATTAACCATAACAGCTGGCAATAATATTAAATTAAGGTTAAAGCTAATTGATGAAACAACACACTACTTTTACTTAAGATTACAAAATGTCATCAAAAGTTCAGAAGCAGTGTCTTTGTGACAAAACAATAATTCTTTGCATTTATATAATGCTTTTCTCACTACTCAAAGCGCTCAGCAATTGCAGGTTATGGGCCTTGCTCAAGGGCCCAACAGAGCAGAGTCCCTATTGGAATTTATGGGATTCGAACTGGCAACCTTCCGCAGACCTCAAAGCCACCACTTGAATGAACTTTATAAGCTGGAATGTCAAAGGTCTCAATCACAATGTAAAGAAAATGAAGAACATATCACGGGGGTCAGAGCTGGTTACCGAGTATTGCAACTTGTTGCTGTGTCAAGTGAGCCCTCCACTGAAGGCGAGTTTATTAAGAAATATAGGTAAGAGACTGTGTAGGACATGTGCCCAGAGAAACAGGACTTGTTTCAATTTGGGAGTTTATCGGCAAGGACAGTTACCAGATGAGTGGAAAAAATGGCAGACGATCTCTTGCAGCTGTTCAAAATGAAAGCACAGAAATTTGTTAATTATTATGTTAGCCTTAAAGAGAGTACTGACGTAGTAGGCACTGCACAATTGCTGGTGTGGTACTGGGCATAAATGAATCTATGTTCAGTATCATCGAGGAGTTAGCTAATCTTCATAGCTTTAAAGGCAATGTAAGAACTATTCTTATGTGTGCATAAAACACTTGAGCAGTTTTATTTGAAATGGGAAAACCTAAAATGCGTTAAAACCGATGGCACAAAGAACATGGCAGAAAAGACAATTGGCTTAATGGGAAGAAAAAATAATCATGTCATGTCCATGGGCAATCCTGAAACCAGTTGGTATACATTGCATTATCCATCAGCAAGTGCTCTGTGGAAAAGCTCTTGGTTTTGAACATGTAATTACAGTTGTCACATCCACTATAAATTTAATAAGTTCACATGCACTAAATCACCAACAATTTCAAAATTTTTTGGTAAAACCAAAAGTTTGCTAAACCCTGCTTTATTCAGTACTTACTTGAAGCATCTTTGACAGGGTTACGGTATGGAGTCAATGGTGCTCTGTGAAATTATATCATATAGGCGCCAAGCCTGACCAAACCAACCCTGTACAATTGCTGTCACCAAAACAATATCCCCTGTCCAGCCAAAATACAATCGTAGTTTTTTATAAGTTACCCATGCAGGCTGATATAGCTCTAGTGGAGTCCCATACTTACTAGAGCGTCCAAAATTAGCCAAAAATAAGGTTTCAATACTCAAATTAAAAATATATTTGAAATTAGGTTAACAATTCTAGGTGTTGCTTGTTTGTATACGCTATGTTAACCCTGGTAACATCAACTACAATAGCCAGCAGAGAAAAATAATAAGCAATACTCTGGCAACTATTATTTAAATATATAAAAAATGCAAAATGCAGTACAGATGCTCTCTATAAATGAGAGGCAGCTGCACAGCTGCTTTGTCTTCAATCTACAACTGAAAGCTGTGTGAGCAAAAATGCTTTAGAATAGCGAGCCTTTAATTTAACCATGAAAAGGAGCTTAAATCCTTGAGAGCCACATGCACTGGCTCCACACTATATTTTGACTTTTTTTATGCACATGAAGTACTTATGACGCTGTTGCATACATACTGCAGCCTTCAAACATAAAGGGCACTTAAAAACGTCTGTGAAAACTAAGTAGTATGATCATAAAGAAACATGTACTGTATATAAATGCTCTACCAAGGATTAGTTAAACAAGCTACATTTTTTTCCCAGTTAAGTGTTTTTTTTGCACCTTGATGCTAGAAGATGATTTATTTTATAGAAATTAAGACACTGTGTCTCAAACATATAAGATGATGCCTGTATTTGTGTCTCCCAAATGGAGTAACTGAATATATTAAATGTTGCATTGTAATGATCTGAATATTTTTAGTTCTCATTATAAGTTCTATTTAGCAGCTGTTTTCAAGCAATTTGAATTCTATAAAAAATAATGTTTATGTGACTAATAAAGTCTTGCATACAATATATAAAACATTTTAAAATTCATGTTAACAATAAAAAGTAATACATTAAAATAGAATAAAGGAAACAAACAAATAATAATACTCTCATAAGGGAAGAAATCATACATAAACAGATTGTAAGACTTTAACCAACCTAAGAGCTTTGTGACTCTAAATTTCACATTTCTGAAACATTCATTAAGGAAAAGGTTAAATAAGGAATAACATCCTTACCTATCTATTTACATTTATGAATGAAAAACAACCTAAACAATATTAAAAGTTGACCAGAAATAAAATTGTATAATTAATCTAAGTACACATTTCTCTCCACAGGTTTTTGGAGACTTGACAATCAAAACAAGGTGTTGTACAGCTTCTGGCTGTGAATGTCAAAATGTGCAATTAATATCTAAACCTGGTAACACTTATAATTAACTGGGTAAATTTCATGAAGAATATTATATTGGATTTCACAGTCCTTTGCTAACGGAGGCTAATTATTAGCTTTCTGCCAATTAATTTTATCTTTAATAATGTCCCGCCCCCCCTCCAAAAAAAAACTATATGCTTTTGAATTATTTGGAATTAATAAAGAGATATGAATTCTATATACATATTACTACATAGCATTTAAAGCTAAAATAAATTCCAGAAAAGAAAAGACAAAAACTGTATTTTGATATAAATTTGTGGTAATCTAAAACACTACCATAAATGTCAAATAAATCTAAAATAGATTTAAACTAATACAAGACAAAACCTTTTATTCTGCTGGAAGCCAGGCACTTCCAGGTAGGTGGACAAATGCATTGAGAAGGGTGGAGACTAAATTGAGGAATTACATTAACAGTTTTGTTAAGGTTTTTTCCATTTTCTAACTTTAGTTTGACCCTCCCTTATATTTAGGAACACCTGCAGACCTGCTTATCCATGCAATTATCTAATCAGCCAATCATGTGGCAGCAGTCCAATACATAAAATCATGCAGATACAGCTCAGGAGCTTCAGTTAATGTTCCAATTAAACACCAGAATGGGGAAAAAATGTGATCTCAGTGATTTTGACTGTGGCCTGGTTGTAAGTGCCAGATGGGCTGATTTGAGTATTGCTGTAGCTGCTGATGTCCTGAGATTTTCATGCCCAGCAGTCTCTGGAGATTATTCAAAATGGTGCAAAAAACAAAAAACATCCAGTCAGCAGCAGCAGCTCTGTAGAAAGAAATGCCTTGTTGATGACAAAGGTCAGAGGAGAATTGCCAGACTGGTTTGATCTGAAAGAAAGGCTACAGTAACTCTGACTGCTGCTCTGTACAACTGTGGTGACCAGGGAAGCATCTCAGAATGCACAACACATCATACATTGAGGCGTATAGGCTACAACAGCAAAACACCACATCGGCCTCCACTCCTGACAGCCAAGAACAGAAAACTGAGGCTGCAGTAGGCACAGACTCAACAAAACTGAACAGCTGAAGACTGAAAAAATGCAGCATGGTATGATCAATCTTGATGTCTGCTGAAGCACACAGATGGTAGGGTCAGAATTTGACATGAATCCATGCATCCAACTTACCTTGTGTCAACCGCCCAGGCTGTTGGTGCTGTGATGGATGTTGGGAATGTTATTTTGGCACACTTTTTGCCTGTTAATACCAACCCATCATCACTTAATTGACCATGGCCTATTTGAGTATTGTTGCTGACCATGTGCATCCCTTCATGTCCACAAATTGCCCATCTTCTAATGGATTCTTCCAGAATGATAACGCACCATGTCACTAAGCAAAATACATCTAAAAATGATTTCTAGAACAGTGGCCTTCCCAATCGCCAAATCTGAATCCAGTAGAACACCTTTGGGATGTAGTACAGTAGAATGGGAGATTTGCAGCATTTGAATGTTTAGCTGACAGAAATTGCATGATGTAATTAAAAGAAGAACAAGAATGTTAAAGGAATGTTTACAATATCTCATGGGATCCATTCCACAAACAATTGTTGTTTAGAACAAAAGAAGGCCCTACCCAGTATCAGTATAGTGATCCTAATAAATTATTCAGGGAATGCACATTGTAATGAATCTCAGTTTGATTTCTTTTATTGTTATGTTCCTGACAATTTGAGGAGATAATAATATGTTTCAGATCAGAATAATTGGTGATGGGTGGGGAATCACCGAATTTCTAAGTGCAGAGACAAAATATGACAAGTGATAACATGTCATTCTGCAGCGGAGAGGCCTCCATTGTCTCTTCGATGAAAGAGGACTTTAGATTTTAGTTTAGGACACTTACAGTTCCAATTGAATTTATGCTTAAATTTTTAATCTGTTTTTGATTTCTTTCTTCTTTCCTCTATATTTTGTCTTTTTAATGTAATTCAATTCCCAGCTCCTTCAGCACTATGGAGATTTAGTGCTTTTTTTATGAGCTAGTTAAAGTAGGCAGGAGCTCATACTAACTTTGGAGAGTCAAGGAGTGAAGCAAGTCTTTGTGATCTCTGCCTACTTCTGCTGTTTAGCTTTTTCAGATTTGTGACATGGCTTTTCAGGACTTTTACATCATATGCTGTCTTCTTTTTTCCCCATCACTGCTAATAACTTAGTCACACCATTGAACAGTTTTTAAAAATTTCTTTCATTTTGTGTGTTTACAAGTTTGATACTGTGAAGCCTCTTGAATGTTTAGGCTTAAAAATAGGCAATTAATTTAAGCTAATGGTTAGCATAACATATATTATAAAGAAGGCAGAGTATAATCACACTAAGTCATTTGAAATGATCCGTTTCCAGTCAATATAATCAACATATGCATGTTCACTATTTCCCAATGAATTAGCCCATACCATACCCTGTCACAAATGGTCGCTATGCTGAAGCTTCATCAATTTGGACATACATACTAAATTAACAATAATCATCTGACCATATGCTTAGCAATATGGAAGGAACTTAACTGTTATGAAGAGATATGCTCAAATGAATGCCAAAAAAGGAAGGGAAACCATCAAATTCCTGGCCACCAAAGCTTTATTAATTAAAGCAAAAATATTTATTGATGTAAGAAAACAAAATTCCTAAATAAAAATAGAATACACAGCACATTCAAATTACTAAATTCTAAATCAGAAAAAAAACGCAAAAACAATCTGTAACCTAACTCCTAAGACCAAAAAACAGCAAACACAAATTTCAAGAAACAAAGAAGGAAAAAGAAATGTTTAAAGACCACTAAGAATTACAAAGAGCAAACTGGAGCATAGGAACATACTGAAGAAGAAAAATTTATGCCACTACAAAGATGAACTGGCTAACCAAATCATACATATACTGTACACTGGGGTGCTGCAAAAGACTAAATTAAAGCAAATATTAACTAAGGGTTTCTTCTGTCCATTATCAAACAGCATAACATAATTAAAAACAAAATGAACATAAGACAGATAGAGAAGCTAACAAAAAGAAGTAAAAGGATCTAATAAATAATTATAAAACAATTCACAAAACCCACTTAATCAGGACAACCTAGGAAAAACTATATAAAAAAAAAAAACAAAACAAAATATGGCAGAGCCACAGCATTCATGTTGTGGATGACCATGTTTTGAGGAGCTAGACAGTATTACTGGGCTTATATCCAGGAACTATGCACGTGGCTACATATAAGAAGAGGACCATTGTACTGGACATTGAAGGGGTGATTCCACAGAGATGATGCTGATAATGATTAACAGTAATTTAAGAAAATCAAAGCATTCATTTTACTTACCTGAACCTTTTATTTTTCTTTTTTTTATCCTGGAAGCAAATAACAATCTACTTTATTATCATTATTATTATTATTTGTCAGATGTGTTTATCACACCCAGATGACCTAGCGAATATCATCCCATAAAGAAGAAGGTGGGTTCACTTTGTGGCAAGAAAGGGATTCTGCTCTATGACAAGGCAATAATGACAATCAATGCTGTCACTCCCTAGCTAGTCCATATTTAATGCAATAAAAAAAACAGGATCCTAGTCTACCACCTATAGATGAAACTCACAAGAACGTACTTCACCTAACCAGGCCTACAGATGATGGGACTTGCAAGATCTGGCTCTGACAAGCAAAAGAAAATAACAAAACAGAAACAGTTACATTAAGGCACTAGAAGATGTCCAAGCCCAAGTAACACTAAATATACAGTAAATATAAAGAAAAATATACTTCATTTTCTCTTTTTGTGAAATTGATTTTAATATGACAGCTGGGAAAGATAGTATTTGAGTGAAGTTGAGTGAAAAACTGCAGAGGGAAGAAGAGTTTAAAAAACATTAACTACTGATATTTATTGTAAACTTGTTAAGTAGGTCAAAAGTTGCTCACATCAGCTCTGTGAAATTTTGCTGGTGTATCTGTAAATTTGCAGTATAGATTTATCTTTTCCTTATGATTTTGCAAATCAGAAAAAAAAAATGCTTGTACAAACATTAATTTTTATTCTGCTGTTTTTTTTGCACTGTTTGTATTAACGATGCATATAAAGCAGATTTTTCTCATGGTATTATACAAATTAAATATGTAAATAATATTTATTCAGTTTAATACATGCTAAACACTTTATATGTTAGGTCAGTAAAATGCCTGCAGCTAGAATAAGACCCAATTCTGCTTTTATATTTGACAAATTGTTACACTTAGACTGCAAGAGACTGGTTTCTCCCTTTTGCCTAATGCTGCCATGATAGGTTCCCTGTAGTCCTTAGATTAAAATGATTTTAAAACAATTGATATGCAATCACACATGCAACTGTCTATAGTGAAACTGCTCTTCTAGGAGGGACAATGGTCAGTGTAGAGTATAAGGCTGACTGTAGTCTGTAGACCTTAGATTGCTTTGCACACAATGCTCTGTGGGACAGGTAAAGGTGTTGATATTACATAGGCATTCCTGGACTGTGGTAGCTGTGTGTGTCCTAACTTGTGTCACCAGACAGGTCACTCACTCAAAACACCAGATGGGTAACAGAACATTCTTGATATTTTACAGAGTGATTAGAATACCCCAAAGTAACACAAATGATTACTCTATTGCACTCCATGATACAGCTGTCTGGATTGCCTACTTTTCAAGAACACTGTCTAAATTGCACCATTGTTTCTATTTTGCCAATGTGTGAATCCAGTTGCAATCAGTCCCCAGGGTGATGCAAGACTAATTCCTCAAGATGGCCTCAAACAAGTCTGAGCCAATCTAGGTTGCTTGAGTCAATATAGGCACAGGCAGTAACAGTTAGCTATTATATGAAGATGTGAGGATGGGCAATGAAATTATGGAGACAAGTAGTGCCAGGTTTTATGGTAGAAGGCAGTTCCCACTTGTGGTGCAACTGCAGATTGTGTAAAACAATTCTAAACTATGTGAAAAGCATATGTTAGCCTTTCCATAGTATTTAAGAAAAGAAAAGCTTGAGTTGCTACTGGAAGAGATGTTGGTGAGGCCAGATGCGGGTGATTACCTGTGGGCTGTGTGGATCCCAATGCCCCAGTGCAGTGACAGGGACATTGTACTATACACTGTACCACTGACTCTGGCCACCTCTCCTTCCAAAGACCAATGATAGGCCTGTCTAAACTTATTATGTTTTTGGGTAAAATCCCTTCTTTTCTGGCATTCAGGTATACAATGACTATGGACTTCCCTTTCTGCGTTTTCTAATCTCATGAGTGGCAGTATGGCCATAACTGCTTCATTTTTTTCCACCTTACATTTGGTAGCGAAATCTATCTGCTCAGATGGTGCTGAGGTTGTCATCAGATTTACGTAGCAATTATGCCGCTACAGTTTTAAAATGAGTAACAGATGGAATCAGGTCAACACCTAAGCAGTATTTTCCAACCCAATACCTGAATATTAATAATACACACAAGAAAAATGTCCAAATGGATTAAATTTATTAAGCAAGCAATATATATATATATATATATATATATATATATATATATATATATATATATATATATATATATATATACTGTATAAATATATATATATATATATATATATATATATATATATATATACTGTATATATATATATCAGTATATACTCTGTGAACCACAACAATGGATTTGAAATAAAGGAATCATTATGTGAATGAAGTGTAGACTTTCAGCTTTAATTTAAGGGGTTTACCAAAAATGTCAATTTCTAGGGGCTAAGCAGAAAAATGGCTATCATTCCTAAACAACTCATACAATATTTTTGGTTAGCCACTTGTAACAGCAGCTCCATGGCTTAGGAAGCAGGGGCTCATTTTTGTTGAATAGATAAATAATGGACATGCCGATATTTAAGAATAAGGGGGATATGCAGGACTGCAGTAACTACAGGGGAATAAAATTGATGAGCCACTGCATGAAGTTATGGGAAAGAGTAGTGGAAGCTAGGTTAAGAAGTGAGGTGATGATTAGTGAGCAGCAGTATGGATTCATGCCAAGAAAGAGCACCACAGATGCAATGTTTGCTCTGAGGATGTTGATGGAGAAGTTTAGAGAAGGCCAGAAGGAGGTGCATTGTGTCTTTGTGGACCGGGAGAAAGCATATGACAGGGTACCTCGAGAGGAGCTGTGGTATTGTATGAGGAAGTTGTGAGTGGCAGAGAAGTACGTAAGAGTTGTACAGAATATATACGAGGGAAGTGTAACAGTGGTGAGGTCTGCGTTAGGAGTGACGGATGCATTCAATTTGGAGGTGGGATTACATCAGGGATTGGCTCTTAGCCCTTTCTTATTTGCAATGGTGATGGACAGGTTGACAGACGAGATAAGACAGGAGTCCCTGGACTATTGGACTATGATGTTTGCTGATAACATTGTGATCTGTAGCGATAGTAGGGAGCAGGTTGAGGAGACCCTGGAGAGGTGGAGATATGCTCTAGAGAGGAGAGGAATGAAGGTTAGTAGGAACAAGACAGAATACATGTGCATAAATGAGAGGGAGGTCAGTGGAATGGTGAGGATGCAGGGAATAGAGTTGGCGAAGGTGGACGAGTTTAAATACTTGAGATCAACAGTACAGAGTAATGGGGATTGTGGAAGAGAGGTGAAAAAGAAAGTGCAGGCAGGGTGGAATGGGTGGAGAAGAGTGTCAGGAGAGATTTGTGACAGACGGGTATCAGCAAGTGTGAAAAGGAAGGTCTACAGGATGGTAGTGAGACCAGCTATGTTATATGGGTTGGAGATGGTGGCACTGACCAGAAAACAGGAGACAGAGATGGAGGTAGCAGAGATAAAGATGCTAAGATTCGCACTGGGTGTGACAAGGATGGATAGGATTAGAAATGAGTACGTTAGAGGGTCAGCTCAAGTTGGATGGTTGGGAGACAAAGTCAGAGAGGTGAGATTGCGTTGGTTTGGACATGTGCAGAGGAGAGATACTGGGTATATTGGGAGAAAGATGATAAGGATAGAGCTGCCAGGGATGTTTTTAGAACATTAAAACAACAAAGCTCTCCAGTCCTATCCACTTAATTCTTCCAAAATGACATCAATTTAAGTTCTGAAAGTCTTTTAAGTCCTATTGTTTACCACACTATTGGCAGCTTATTCCATGTGTTTATGGTTCTCTGTGTAAAGAAAAACTTTTTGTGAGAAATTTACCCTTAAAATGTTTCCAAATGTGTCCACTTGTTCTTGTTGAACTAATTTTAAGGTAACAGTCTCGATCCACTGTACTAATTCCCTTCCTAATTTTAAACACTTTAATCGTATCCCCTCTTAATCGTTTTTGCTTAAACTGAAAAAGGCTCAGCTTTTTTAATCTTTTTTCATAATTCATCCCCTGTAGACCTGGAATCAGCCTAGATGCTCATCTCTGGACTTCTTCCAGTGCTGTTATGTCCTTTATGTAGCCTGGAGACCAAAACTGCACACAGTACTCCAGATGAGGTCTAACTAGTGTGTTATAAACCTTCAGCATAACCTCCTTGGACTTGTACTCTACACATAGTACTATATAGCCTAACATTCTTTTAGTCTTCTTAATGCCTTCTGAACACTGTGTGGAAGATGATAGTGTCATGTCCACTATGACCCCTAAATCCTTCTCATAAGGTGTACTTTCAGTTTTCAGACCTCATATTGTGTACTCAAACCTAACATTTTTACTTCATCAGACAGTAGTCATAATACTTTTCTTACATTTACTTACATTAAATTTCATCTGCCCAAGCCTGTATGCTGTCCAAGTTCCTCTGTAATGATTCAATGAATTTTAGATAATATGCCAATCCATCTAACTTCCAAATCATTTATATATATTAAAAATAGCACTGGCCCTAGCACTTACCCCATGAGAACACAAATACAAAAACACAAGACATCAACCAGACAGGCTTGTCTTCTGTCTAAAATGCATGCATTACTTATTATTCTTTGCTGAATTATATTTATTGTACTTCTGGATGAGCATACATTGGTTGTCAGCTCTCATACACACAGAGCATATACCGTTGGCTAAAGACAAAAACCAAACATGTTTGATTTAATCAAGGCAAGTTGCCGACCAGTTGGGGTGAGTTACATTAGCCAGCTGGTTTAACAGGGGTGTGTTATTAAATTAAATTAGATTAGATAAACTTTATTAAGAGAAAGTTTATGGATGTGGTGAGAGAGGACAAGCAGGCGATGGGTGTAACAGAACAAGATGCAGAGGACAGAAAGATACAGTATGGAAGAAGATGATCCGCTGTAGCAACCCCTAACGGGAGCAGCCAAAAGAAGAAGAAGATAAATAATGGACATGCTCATGCTGGAGTAGGTGTGAGCGATCTGCAGAGATGTCAGCTCGTCTGGCACGTACCTGTCTCAGGGGGGTGGCAATTGGGTAATTGCACCTGCAGCTCACCATAGCATATAAAAAGGGAGAAGAAATGTAAGGAGAGGAGCAACAGAGTGGAGATTAAAAGAAGGAAAGAGGAGCAGGCAGAAAGACGGGAGAGAAAACCAGTGCAGGTGCGAAAAACAAAGAGAAAGATAGAGAGAGAGAATGAATGAGGAGGCAGTCATCTGTGAGGAGAGTCCCTTAAGGGAGCGGCTGGCCAACACTCAGGGAGCTGGAGTGACCAGGTGGCTCACCGCAGAAGTACAGGAAAGCTGCAGGGGTCAGCAAGGCTCGGACTAGGAGCCCCATTGTAAGTGCTCTGGTCTTTGGAGACCCAAGCCTTGGGTCTGGATTGGTGTGCCCTGTTATAGCCATGGAACAGCAGGGATCCGGACCATAGAAGGATGGTGGTGCCTTTCTGATAGCTGTCTCCTCGGCTGCAAGTTCAGGATAAGATGAGGAACTGAGGAGATAGTCGTTTTAAGGGATAGTTCCAGGTCTCATGGTTTTTAAGGATAGTGTCCTATACTGTGTTCATTTAAACCTCATTTTAATAGATTTATTTATTGGAATTTTTAACCTTTCTCAGCACGTTTGTATTTTATGGATTATTTATTTATTTGATGAAGAACATTTTGTACTGCACTGTTTTGTACACTGTTTTTGATTGCTGTTAATAAAAGGACTGGAGCACTTATGCACCTTCCCCTTGCATTGTGTGATGTGTCCTCATCCGCTGGCTCATTCCTCGGATACGTTGGTTGAAAAGGCTCCCGGAGGGGACCGGCAGCATGGAGCTGACCTGCACCATCATTCCTCTAAAATTAAAGTTGAAAGTCTACACTTCAATCAAACAATGATTGCTTAATTTCAAATCCATTATGGTGGTATACAGAGCCAAAATTCTAAAAATCATGTCATCGTCCAAATACTTATGGACACTATTTATATATACACTAGCAAAATACCCGCGCTTCGCAGCGGAGAAGTAGTGTATTAAAGAGGGTATGTAAACATATATATACATAAACATATATACATATATATACATATCTACATATACACATATCTACATATACATATCTACATATACATATATATATACATATACACATCCACATATATATACATATATATATACACATATCAACATATATATACACATCCACATATATATACATATATATATATACACATACATATACACACATACATACATACACACACACATACATATATACATATACACATACATATATATCTATACACACATATATATAAATATATACACACATACAGACAAATCCCCGCAAAGTACTGCTTTTAAATTTTTATGAAGAAGAAAAGAAAACCTTTTTAAATTGAGGGAAAATATACCAATAACAATTTGTTAAGGATCTGTTTTTTTGTGAAGCTGCCGTCACACACCCTCTCCGCTGTTTTATAAACGAACGCCATATAAGGTCTTCCTTTTTCCTTGCTTCGCCAACAGAAGCAGCCTTTTTATTTAATCTACGGGTTGTCCGCTGTTTTTTTGTTCGTTTATTACGATTGTTATAGTTCTGTTTGTATACCACGTTGTCAGTTCAGCACTCTGGTTGTAATATGACCAAGCCGTGCTAGCACACTTTTGAGAATGCAACGTATAGTTGTACAGGAGAAAAGCAATCATGCCTCAAATCAATGGCAACCTTTTGTAGGTCTATGAACTTAATTTAAACTTTAGGTTTACACGGTGCTTTGTTTCCGACATGCTGCGTTCTACGTGCTGTTAGCTAAGACCCGGCACTTAAAAGTTTCTCGCTACAGCAATTTTTAATCCGTTTTAATCCGAAAGTCTCATTTATACCTCATGTCTTCTCATTAAACTTGTATCTCGCGAATATGGTATTGCAAACGGCAGCGGGAGCGTTTCTCATTAAACTTGTATCTCGCGAATATGGTATTGCAAATGGCAGCGGTAGCGTTTCTATATACTTAATTTAAACTTACGTTTTACACTGTGCTTTGTTTCCGCAGTATCGAAGTGATCACTCGTGCTGCATTCAGTCAGTTCACGTAAGCCGCTCTCTTGTGCCTTCTCAATTGTGTAATGAATGTTTTCTTCATCGCTCTTTGGGGCTCTTCCTTGTTTTCAGTTCACGTGATTACGTAGGAGACGTGATGACACGATACGTGATTCCGCCTCCTCCATTAGAGTATATGGACAAAAAAGAGGTTCCAGCTATGACCATTACGCGTAGAATTTCGAAATGAAACCTGCCTAACTTTTGTAAGTAAGCTGTAAGGAATGAGCCTGCCAAATTTGTGTAATGAATGTTTTCTTCATCGCTCTTTGGGGCTCTTCCTTGTTTTCAGTTCACGTGATTACGCAGGAGGCGTGATGACACGATACGTGATTCCGCCTCCTCCATTAGAGTATATGGACAAAAAAGAGGTTCCAGTTATGACCATTACGCATAGAATTTCGAAATGAAACCTGCCTAACTTTTGTAAGTAAGCTGTAAGGAATGAGCCTGCCAAATTTCAGCCTTCCACCTACACGGGAAGTTGGAGAATTAGTGATGAGTGAGTCAGTCAGTCAGTCAGTCAGTCAGTGAGGGCTTTGCCTTTTATTAGTATAGATAACTATTATATAACTGTATATATATATATATATATATATATATAAAACATTCTATGATCTGCTTCTTGCGACTGAGAGGGCGTGGCGGACGTTTGCCAACTTGCAGACCAATCACATGCATTACCTGGTAGGTAACCCACCCATACAATCAGATCGTGTTTCAGACTACGAATGCTATGAATATATATATATATATATATATATATATATATATATATATATATATATATATATATATTGTAACGGTAGGGGGCGCTATTGCTCTGTTGAACCCTCAGATACCACGCCAAACACCAGGAAAAAGTCCAAGACTTTTTATTTTTATAATAACAACGTGCACAAAGCACCCTCCACTCCACACTACTCATATATTCAATAAACAATCACAATTCCTCCACTTCCAGACACGTTGCCACCCTTCCTCCCAGCTCAGCTCACTCATCTGGGTTTCCCACAGTCTTTTATAGTCCATGACCCGGAAGTGCTCCTGAACCCTTGTCCATGTGACTCGTTAGCACTTCCAGGTCGGATGAAAACTCTCCTTCTTCATCCAGGAAGTACGTTGTTTCCTCTTTCGCAGTAATTAAGACGCACTTTCAGGTTATAGGGCACATGTAAGTCCTTGAGCCTTCCTGCAGCATCCTCTGGTGGGCCCCACGGTGTCCAACAGGGTCGGGAATAAAAACTCCATTGTCCATGATTCCCTGTTGGTCTTTGGGGCACTTCCATGCTACAGGGAGGGCACCATCTAGTGGCCTGGGGGTATTGGCCAGGATGAACGACCGGCCATCTCCCACAATATATATATATATATATTTATATATATATATATATATATATATATATATATATATATATATATATATATATATATATAAAATCCAACGTCTGTATGTCTTCCTGCTTTTCATGAGAGAACTACTTAACGAATTTAGATCAGATTTTTTTTTTATAATTTGTTGTTTTGCAACTTCTCTCATCACGCTAAGCATCGTGTGCTTGCAGCACAGATTTAATCCCGCAAATCTGAGACAGAGTTCTGCAGGCCGAGGGCAGTGGGAGGCAGGACCTCAGGAGTAGGGAGCCAGGCAAGACCATCCTCACTCACGCGCCAGCCTCTATTCGAGTTGCTCTACCACATGCCACGTGTTGGAGCGTACCTTGCCTTCTCTTAGCTAGCAATACCTGTTTGTTCAGCAGAAATTATTATCTGGAGTTTGTTAAAATGTAATGTTTGACATTTTTGAGAGAGAGATCAGAGCTACGTGTGCTTTAGAGGGTAGCTGCACAGTCACGTGCTCTTTTCCCCACGCGGGGGACTCTCTCCCGTCAGAGCTGAACATGATCAGATACAGTGCCAATGTTTGAAGTTGGAGCGTATCTGCATTCCACTTGGCCAGAGATACCTTGCCAACTTTTTACATTTTCTTCAAAGAGATCACAGCTACATTCTCACCCCTGAGAGCAAAACCAAAAATATTGTATATCAAGAGGCCCTCAGATGCGAAAGTTATCAATATAAACTCCTCTCAATACAAATGACATTTTTAATATTTTTTTTATTGGTTTTTAAAATTTGTCCTTTTTGACTTCCTTGTGGGCGGAACCGTGGGGGACAACTAGTATTTATATAAAACTGTTTATGTATATATATATATATATATATATATATTTACAAACACAACAAAGAATTTAATGTCAGAAATACAAATTGAACTCCACAAACAAATCCCCTGATGATATTTACAGTCCCAAAAATTTCTTTACTGCAAGTGATGAGTGTGGATCCTGAAGTACAAACAACAGTTAATAGCTTCCCAGAAAAATGGATAATGAACACAGTCCTACCACCAAAACATGCCTCTTAAGAAAGAGCAACTGCAGACGGGACTAGCAACAAAAGTACCCACTGCTGTCCTTGTATCTGATGGCCACACAAAATCATCCTCTGCTGCAAACATCCAGTTCATAAAGAGTTCTTGGGTGCTGCTGATGATGAAGTTTTATACATACAGTGCCTACAACTACACACCAGAAATCCCACAAGCCCCTATGCAAACCTATTTAAAGATACAGACTTCATATTTATAAACCAGGTATCTGAGCTACCAGTGTTGTTACTAACATTTAACAATCACCAAACAGGACATGCTATACACAATTAAAACCTCTATATGGCAATGCTACAACTTATTGTGCTTATCTGTGGTGTTGTTGATTATAATGGTAGTCACAGTGGCGGGTGTCCTTTTGTGCTTGCCAAAAAAAAAAAAGATAACAGTGATGTCTTGAGGACTTACAACTTCCCCTTTTGATTTTACCTATGTACCTACTGAGCTTGACAGAAAGAGGTAGGGCAGACTGCTACATTTACAATGTTATTACCCTGTGGTCAGAGCTACTCGTAGTATTATTATTATTAGTATTATTATTATTATTAGTAGTAGTAGTATTAACATGTGCACATACAGTAGTGCAGTGAAATCCTTACTTGACTGTCCAGACAACATGCAACACATTATCCACTTTACGGAGCAATGGTACACAAGAATGTATTATGCATAACTCCATTTTACTATTAAAAAGCAAAAAACAGGTTTCCTGATGTAGTCATTACTCAAAATGTAGTAACAAAATTACAATAAGATCCAGCGACAGTAAGGCTGTATATCTGGATAAAAATCCCTTTTATTAAGCTGACACCTTTCTTACTGTGCAATGTTCTTTTTGCAGTAGTTACTGCTCCAATGATATCTGAAGCAGGCATCCTTTTTGCTAAGGATGGTTTCTGACTTTTCAGTTGGATTCTATGGGGCTTATCCTCTACTGTATGCTGTACTTCATCAGTGCCTGTTCTGTCTAACAACACCTTGGAAGCCATCAACCAAGCAACCGATCACTGTTATAATATATATACAGTATATACAGTATACAAATGTCAAACTATTTCTGTAGTTCCTCTCTGTACATAAAGCAAGGAGCTAAAGACATCAAAGATTCTCAAAGTGGGAACTTAAAAGTATTGAAAAAAAAAACAGACAGCAAGCAAAATAATTTGCAGAACCATTTTCCTTATCTATCCCATGTCAGTCCCCACCTTGCAAACCTTGTAATAGTGTTAGTAAAAATGAGGATCAGGTTCTGTGGTTCATTCTGATTTACCTATCTACTAGCTTCCATGTTAAATTTATATATATATATTTTTTTTTTATTTTATTGATTTTATTGTAATCATTCCATACAAATAGATCGATTTTTACAAAAAATAGGATTAAAAACAAATATATATATATTTTACATACATCACTTTTACCATGCTCTCATTTTCATTTTGGTGCCCAAAGAGAAATTACTTTTGAGGTGTCATTACAAACAGTTCAGTGGACATATACGTACACTTGCAATTGGATATTTTTCTG
Organism: Erpetoichthys calabaricus; assembly: GCF_900747795.2. Taxonomy (NCBI): domain Eukaryota; kingdom Metazoa; phylum Chordata; class Cladistia; order Polypteriformes; family Polypteridae; genus Erpetoichthys; species Erpetoichthys calabaricus. The sequence continues at coordinate 148,725,059 of NC_041396.2, forward strand.
GATACCCATGTGGGCTCTATTTTAATAAATTATGGGCCTTGCTAAGTCCATTCTCTGTTGTTCCTTTTATTCTGTACCTGTTATGCCACCGTGAATCCCTTGCCAGTTTGGAAATTAGTGGTAGATAGATAGATAGATAGATAGATAGATAGATAGATAGATAGATAGATAGATAGATAGATAGATAGATAGATAGATAGATAGATAGATAGATAGATAGATAGATAGTATAGCCCAGGCAGAAAGTAGAAGGGGCAGAGTCAGTTGCCCTCATTGGGCACTGTGGAGGAAAAACAAGACAAGGCATTTAATGGCAACACGCCCTCTCGGTTTGGTGTGGTACCACATGGTTCTTGCCCAGAAGGGGTGGAGCTTCTTGTGGAAGCGGGCATGCCTCCATGGGACATCAAGCCTTGGATCCTCTGGTCTGATGATGAAAGAGGAGAAGATGTGAATGACAGTGCCAGGGTAGAACTGCCATCAGTACACCAGCCTTGAGAATGCCTCCTGCTCACACATGTGTGACAGCTAATTTTTGTCTTCCTTTTACCTTAACATGTTTTTTCAATTCAGTTCAATTTATTGTTATTAAATGTACTTCCACTTATGAACCTGGTGTGTTACTAACAATTGTTTGAAAAATCAAAATACCCTCATTTTAAAAACAATTGATCTGTAGATAAACAACAAAATACTCATTTGGACTGATGACATCTAAAAGCAGATTCATCATCAAGACACCACCTACTTTCCAAGGCAGATCAAGTGCTACCACATACACAGACAAATAAAGAAACATGTGAAAGAGTAATGTTAAGACAAAAATACTCACTTTAGTTAATTGAAAAGCAATATAGGAGTGCAATATGAAACAACCTCAGTATTACATCTAACATGAATGTGCTACTCTAAAATAATGAGCCTCAATTTAAATGCTAAAAATCAATGTCATAATTATTGGTAAGTAGATTCCCCCAAGAGTCTGGTGCCTTTTAGCTAAAGGCTCTTTTCCAGTGTGGTGCTGAGGTGTCACCTGCTACACTCGGGCTCCAATCCAGGTGGGTTTGCCGTGTGGTGGGTGTGGCAACGTGCCGTTAACGAATGTTCCTAGCCTCTCTCTCTCTTTCTCTCAGCACCTTATGCTAGTTTATTTATTCTTTGAATTTGTACCTGTAAGACTGAAATGTACGCTCATAAGAATTTTTGTATAGGTGAAAAGGGATATTTTAAAGTTTGCTCCAAACATACTGTATTTCGAAACCAGTCACATAATCTAAAAATTAGAGGTATATGGTTGTATTTGTCAGGTTCAGATATGAGCTTTGTTACTGTATTTTGAAATAACTATTGTAAAAGAACAGACAAAAAGAGATCATAAAGTTTTGGGGAACCGAAGTGATCCCTGTATATTATGATGTCGTTCAGAAAAGGAAATTACCAAAACAAGTTTTCTTCGGATTGTTGTCTCCTGGCTGTCCCAAGATGGCAGATTATTAAGGAGACTCAAAAGAAGAAGCAGGTTCGATAGACCAGAAACCGGAAGTGCCATCATTGGAAGCCAGTCTGTCAATCATGCTGCATTGCATTTACCTCAGAAGTCAGATGTCAGAGCTTGGAATGATATCATACCCAAGTTCATTATGTTCCAGTGATAGATTCAGAAAACTAATATGGATGAGTCCAGGAAAATCTTTGTTGTTCTCACATCATCAGTATAAACAGCCGTTGATAACAATGCATTATGTGGTATTTTGTTTATCCAAACATCGTAGTTACATGCCTAAAATAGAGGCTGTACAGTACTGTGTGTACGACTGACTTAATGAGACACAAATAGAGAGAAGTGGTAATAAACAGAATAATACTACAGCTTTACCTAAAGTTTGTGGTATATGTCGGCATTTTGGATTGATACCATGATCTGAAGTCAGACAAACTCACACTTGACAGACCATCTCCGGGTTTCTGAGTTGGAAATCCGACTTAAGGGAGAGTTCCATTTGAAAATTCCAACTAGGAACTTGGAAAGCATTCTTCAGAGGAAGGTAGAACAGAGGCATTAAATGACAGAGCCAACCCCTGGCTCGGAGAGTAATTACTATCAAGTGAGCTCTGCTGTTGTCTCCCAATCACACATGTATGACACTGTAAAATAGCCCTGCAATGCAATGGCGTCCTGTCCAGGTGTTGTTTCTGCCTTGTGCTTTATGTTTGCTGGAATAGGCTCCAGCTACCTCGCAATCCTACCCTGGATAAGCAGGTTATGAAGATAGATGGATGTCATCTAGTAAGTGATCAATTTAAACAGCCTGACCATAAAGGACTTCAATAATAAACTCTGCTTGATGGAAAAAATGGACTGCAGTAACTCCTTACGATCCTGCAGCTTAAGATCCACCTTAATTGTGCATTATTATAGAAAGTCACAGAAATGTGATAACTGAAGTACACCCTTGTCAAAAATGACACCTACAAAGATTCATCTAAAGTAAAATTCAATCTCTTCTGTGGTGCATTCAAGCACTACCCTCAACCACACTCTTAAATAATATTGGTTCTTTAATAGCATTTTATGGCTATTTATAGGATTGTATAATTCCTCATAGCGCCATTGCTTGACAAAGCACCAATTCATTCTGGGAAGGGTTCTTTGCATGTAAAGTTGGTTCTTTGTACTTTGAAAAGCTTTCTAATGTGTAGGAAAAAAACATGAAATTTTGAATGTATGTTAGGCTACCCTACAGGACACTAACAGATTAAGAACACCCGACCTTGGCCTGTGTTATTGTATGTAGCTTTTAAAAATCATGAGCCATTGTTATTTCACAAATCTGTTACCATCTGTTTGTGGGTATTTACTTTATGGATCTTGTTACTGATCTAAACAAATAAAGGTTCTGACACCTTCTTGTAGATGGGTCTTTTAGGAAAAAGAAACAGTTCCCCTATTGCATCGCTCTGAAAAACCACTCGGACACCTTTATTTTTAAGAGTGCACTGTGGCACAGGATGTCGGAATGTATTGTATCCTGTTTTTCTTGTCCCAGAAAGAAGAGAAAATATTCCAGAGAAGGGAGAGGGAGAGGGTAGGGAATTATGTCATTTGGACTATAAATCTGAGTAATGGATAACACCAATGCTCTCTTTTCCATTCTGCAGTGAGCAAGGTAGCTCTTGTGTATTGTTCATGACGATTAGGCATATTTTGTAGTGGAACTTCTGTGGTAAAAACAATTCAATTACACATTACTATTTATTGTGTATCTTGTGTTATTTATATTATGTGTATGGATGTAACGGCAACACAAATCCCGAGCAACTGTGTTGCCTGCTAGTAAAGTTCCGCTCAATGAATGGTATAGTGCAACATGCAGGTACTGAAATGCAGACCAGAAAAGTAACATGGCTACTCTAAAGTACGTCTGCAATGCCTCCTCCTTTCACTCCAATAAAGAACAATTGGAATAGAACATAATCTGACAGAGAGAGAGAGAGAGAGAGACAGGTTACAATCTATAATTCTCTTATTTTGAGCCTGTCTATGCAGATTTACGCTCAAAAGCACCAAATGCCATATTTGGGAAAAAACGTTATTACTTTGTTATATAAAAAAAAACATGAAGAAAAGTGAGAAAGACAAATAAACTTTGCAACTAAATAGAAGCTGTTCAAAAGAAAAACATGGTAAATTCTAGGTTTACCAGTAAGAAATGCAGTGCTAATACTATTCTGAATTAGTAAATTACAGCTGTGATTAGAAACATGACTTGAACAGAGAAAAGAAATGATCTTAACAGCTCTCAGCAGAGTTGGCAAAATAACTACTGTGATAAATGCTGCAGGCTTTCGTTTTCAGTGTTGGCACCTACCTTGACTTCACCACACATGTCTAAAGTTATTTATTACTGCTTTATACTGAAGAAACAAAATGTCCTCATAAACAGCATTGTTTCCTTACCCAGAAATGGTGAATAAGCCGGTGTATTTGATTGGACATACTGTTCTTTTTTAAGCATTATGCTATTTATAGACTTGGTGTTGGCTTTGAAAAACAGGCCAAGCTAATGTTTTGGCAGCCAAAGATGTTTAAATATTATTTGGCTTGGTTTTCTTTGTTCGTTCGTTAAAATCGAACATAATCCACATTCTAAATATCTGACAGCCCTCCACTGGAAATGTATGGTGTTGAAGAATTTTACATGACTAATTTTACATGACATCATGACTAAACATTGACTTATAAAATTAGGCATTGAGGCAATAGTTATGTATGCGACATTCCATTTTCTTAACTCGTTTTTTCTGGACTGAGCCATACAAAGACTCTGAGACACTTACATGCACACACACATAAATATAATTGCCTAAAAAGGAAATGTTAATTTCAATGACTTAAATAATACAGATTTTATGATCTGGGGAAATGAGGATGTGCATTTTGCAAGACTAAGTACGAAGCAAATGCCACTCCAGGCTCTTCCACATTTTGCTGTTTGGAATACCAGGAGTGTACTGTGCATATCGGCAGTGTTTCAAGTCAGTCATTACATACTTTGAGTTCTCACAGCATCTTGGTACTATTACTCAATTAACAGGCTGCCATCTCCTGGTGATTTTAGCAAAGGGGACCCCCTTCCCCCCACCACCTGAGCATTCAAGCTTTATTCATCTAAAAAAAAAATCAATATTTAAAAACACCTGGAGTACTTCTTTTGCTTCTTTTCTTTCCATTTCAAGTACTTTTTGAACTACATCATATTATCTTGCCTCTCTTTTACCTTGAATGCAGATTATTTAACACAAACATTTATTACAGTTACAACAAATGATTTACTAAAATGTGAATAATAAACAAAAGTTGTTTATGGAAAATAGAAATAATGATACTGGAGGAAGAGTCTTTTTAGGGTCTTTGTAAAGTTGAACCAGATACTGGTCTAGATGGATGGGCATTCCTACTGTGGTCAAGGATAATATCCTACCTGGCCGGGATATTGTAATGGATAGAGTACCAGAATTGAGCCACAACCCGACTAAGATGGTCCTTGGTTTCTCACTATCGCTAACATTGTCATCTCCTTCTCTCACCACAGAGCCGAGAAACCGCCCAGTGAGGGTAACTGACTCCACCCCTTCTGGTTCACTCTCCATAAAATCTTGGACTTCCCAGAAGTAGGCATCATTTTTGGCAAGAGCGGCTCGCTGGATGAAGCTTCTGAGAAATTGACCTAAAACCACTGGCTAATCAGCTGTGTTATTTTTATTTTTTTTGTTTTGTCTGGATATTTGGAGGGCTACTATGCCCATGGGTGTTTATTTTTTGTTGAACTTGAAATCATTAAACGGGGTGGCCTGGTTGGTGCCCTAAGTTTTTCTTTTTGTGGAACTGTCGTTACTGCACTCAGCCCCAAATGATATAATTATACTTCATTTTACAGAGTAGAAAACATACCTGATGTTCAGTTACGCTCCCATTTAGTCAGAGTGTGATGACATACTGTATCAATGCGATTGGCAACAGGCACAGCAACTATAAAAATCATAGCCAAAGCCATGCATATACCCATTCTAATGACTGGCTAATACTAAAAAGTTGTAAAAATGATTGATGACTGCTGCACTCTCTCCATTACTTCTAGCTTGCATTTTTCATATTTTGTGTTCGATATTGTTAGGAGGAGGGAGAAGGGAGTTTTGCCAGAGGGCAGAATGTGTTTTGTTGGAGGAAGGTTGGAGGAAGGAAATTTTGTTAGAATGAGGAGAATGTTTTAAAATCGATACCAAGTGGGGTATGTCAGGGTGATGGTCTTGTTCCTAGTTCAGGATTGGTTTTGTGTTGTACCTAAAAAACTGGATTAAGCAAGGACAGAAGGTGGAAAATGGACTTTACTTCACGAAATATTTCTTGGTATGAAGCATGAAAAATGATAAATAAGTGCAAAACACCAAGCTGTTTTGAAGTGCTCATTTCATATCATTGTGTTTTTGCGGTGGTATCATGATGATGTGGTGTTTAGTACTGCTACCTCGTGGATCCAACATCCTGGGCTTAAATTCTATACCTAGTCACTGTCTGTGTGGTCTCTGTGCATTCTCCCACATTCCAAAGGCATATGTGTCTGGTTGTATGGTGACTCGAAACTGGTGCAGTGTGAACGTGGGTCTGTGCATGAGTAAGCCCAGTAATGGACTGAAGTACCGTGAAGGATTGGTTCCTACCTGGCAGCTAATGATGCCCAGATTGGTCGCAGCCCCTTGTAATGAGCCGGCTTGAGCATGTTATGTTTACATTGTGTCATCTTGGATATTATTCACTCAATAATTTCAGTCAGCTTTCCCCATCTTTTTAAAGCATTAGTTGCCATAATTGAACAGATTTTCTTTATTAAAATATGTATTCGTTTTTCAAAGACGTAATATGTGTTATGATTTTCTTCATAAACAAAATAAATTTTATGTTATCCTTTAAAAGTTGGCCTTCAAAACAGATAGTGTGACCTTGCCCATCTGTTTCTCAAGAACATCACAAATTAAATTATTTTCAATCTTCTTTTTTTTTCGGAGCGGCCAGCTGGCTAACATTCTCCCACATGGCACTGTAAGATAAGCAAGCTATCAAGTGAAAATATATCTGTTGTGGCTGGCAGTCTGCTTTTGGACAACTACCCTGTCATAAAGAAATCTTCAAGCACTTGAAGGCACATGGGGAGTCCACCAGACACACTGGTAAAAACCAGATACTGCAAAGGACAGATAAGGTACTTTATGTGAAGAACAAAATGTAAAGTGATAGCTACTCCAGCACAGCAGTTCAGCTATGGAGGTGGGAGGAGTTAAAGAACAATCTGTTGCCTTCTTCTAAGCAGACCAAATCAGACTAAGAAAGGCTCTGCAGATGTGTCATCTGTCACCTACCAATGCTTTAAGAGTTTACTTAAAGTGACATGAATTGTATCTCACACAATGGTTTAATCTTATCTTCTTGAGTCATCACTGAGACTATTTTAGTAGTCCAATATTAACACATTATCTATCCGGTTTCCTGCACATATCAAAATGTGTGTATCAAAGAAATTTGACAATTGTACACTGGTCTGCTGTGAACTAAGGTTGGGGAGCATGCACTGGTACAAAGCATTGCTGCACCCACCACACAATGAAACAGCTTGGGATCACAGATGGCAACCTCCCAGGCAGACACACGGTCCAGTCCCACCCCCCAGAAATGACCATCTATCTGGCACAGCCAAGTGTTACGTGGGTGCCCCCTTGGCCTGGTCCAGCCCCTGGGGTACTCAGCAATGAGGATCTTGCAAGCTTGGTCACTCTCGGGGAATCGCGCCACAGGGCCATATTGCCATAACTGATGCTCTCTCATAATGTAGGTAACGTGCTTCATTCAGTACTACGTGAGCAACAATTCATTCAACACAAAGTCAAACCAGTGGTACCCAAGGATTCTCTGAAGAGACACAATACCGAAGGAGTCTAGTCTTCGTCTCAGTTCACTTGATAGCATCCATTTTTCACAACCATATAGCAAAACATGTCATTGCCGAGGTAAGTAAACCTCTCGATGTGGTTGACACCGTTTCTGCAAACAGACACATTGCTGATGGTTGTGCCCAAGAGGTCATTAAAGGCCTGGATCTTGGTTTTTATCCAGGACACTCGCAAGCCCAGACAATCAGACTCTTCGTTCAGTCTCTCGAGATCTCTAATCAGTGCTTCCTTTGACTCAGCGAAGATCACCGCATTGTCGGCAAAGTCGAGATCAGTGAATCCTTCTTCACCAACAGATGCCCCACAGCCGCTGGACCCCATGACCTTGCCCAACACCAAGTCCATGCATGCATTGAGCAGAGTAGGAGCAAAAACCCACCCCTGATGGACCGCAGAGTTCTGCCTTCACTCTGCACAGAACTCACAGTTTCAGTGTACAGGCTGGCCATGGATTTAGTTATGGATTAAGCGGTGAACAAATTTGATGGGTGATTGATAGTACAGTGCATTGTCCTTTAATACACAATAAATGACACAATTAAACATAAGCAGAAATAGATTTATAATATCATATGACAGAACAGAAGTATAAGGATTCAACCAAAAGAAGTAAAATACAATACAACATACTGTAACTTATTCTTGTAAGGCTGTCTTCACTGAGTGCTGGCCCTAACCAATGTAAACAAATACTTAGGTAAAATACAATTATAGATTATGCCAAACACAGAATTGAAATATATAAAGATACAGATTCATTAAAACACACAGAAAACAAAGCAGAAATTGATTAGCATAAATGGAAACCAGTAATATCTGATCATTAACTGATGAACTATGGCCAGGTGAGTCAGAAAGTCAAAGGCACAGTTAGACATAGTCTCAGTCCTGGAGATCTCGGCCAACTGCACTGGCTGTCCAATTTAATGGAGAATCTTTCCATCCAATGATTACCACATTCCTTTATCCAAGATCACTTTGCCATACCCAGGAGAGAAACGTGGTAGTAGAGCAGTGGTACCAAGTGTCACATTCAGATACCGAGAAGAGAATCAGGATAGAGGAGAGTTATTAAAATATTTAATATTGTATTACTTATATTTTTGAAGACAGAAGATTCACATAAAAGAGTACATAGTAACTGCCTAGTGCTAAGTGGATCACATCTATTCTGAGCAATAATACACATGGACATACATATCTAATGTTTACTAAATGATGACACTAAACAGGTTACTCATTAATATCTGTACTAATAATTACAATAATCAGGATAAAAATACAAAAAATTACAATACCATAATACAGTGTGACTGTGATACCTTGTATCCAGTACATACCTTGCAACCATTTGACTAGGGGGCATCAAGTATGAGGAAAAACCAGAGTGAGTGACAGAGACACCGATGGGATGGTGAAAAAAATAGGCATTAACAAGGTGATATCAAAAATATCAAATGCTTGAAAAATATGTTAAAAATGAAGAACAAATTCCAAAATAGAAAAGCACAGTGACTTTTATCTTTTTCCCTTATCCCTAAATGACTCCAAGGACTTTTTAAGTCAAACAAAAAAAACACTTCTCCCTTTTCTCTGGTTGTTCAAGGGGTCTAAAGTCTAAGGACTTCTTCTAAAAAGAAACCAATGTCCCAGCTCACCGCATTATTCTCCACGTCTCAATTCTCTAGAGGATGATCAAAGAGTAACGCACACCCATTCCTGTCCTTGTTCACTCAGCTCATAATTACTAAGATGGACTCAATGTTGACAACAAAGTCAATTTCTGATATCCATCTTCCCATTTTTATATACCCTCATGGTCCCTTTATCCAAACCTGCCAGATGCCTTACCCTGCCACTTACAATTACCTACCTAGCATGGCTTCACACAGATTGCCCTATCCGCTATAACCCAGAAGGAAGCATTCAAATCCACAACCCAGGCTCACATGCATGTCTACAGCCACAGAAAATCCAAATACTGTTATCTTCTGGTAGGTAATGTTTCTTTTCTATTGGGCCCTTTATCTCACATCGAAAACTAGCTTTGCTCAGTACCACATGCCATGGTGCCTCCTCATATCCAGGCTGGAAAGACTCATATAGCACTCTATGAACCTGACCCTCTCTGCTTAGGATAGGTGCACACCAGTGCAGCTGCCTTGCTGTTTCCATAACCGGAGCTCTCATCAGCACCATTTTCCAGCACTTAAGGTGAATGCCTCGTATGACTAAACAAAAGTAAAATCTATAAATAGTTTCACACAACATGAGTAACACCGTCTCCATAGCACAATTCTCCACAGTGACCCATCCATCTACCCATCCATCCAGTATGAACCCTAATACAGTAATTCAGTCTAGGACAGCAAGGACTTAGAGCCTGGGGTCTTTTCCTGCAGCAGTGGTACAAGGTAGAATCCAGCTCCAGCATGGGCACAGAGCGCCTTGGAAACACACAAACATATATGCACACCTACTCACCGATTTAGCCCTGCCAATACATCTATACTCAGATAAGGGGAAAAAGTGAAGTGTGATACAATTTTCAAGTGTTTATGAAGGACATTCAGATTTATATTTAGAAACTGTATAGGGAAATGAAACTGGCTTTAAATAAGTTGACCTGAAAGTCAACTCTAGACCAGATATAACAGCTGAACTAAATAGACTTTACTAAATGATCTTTTCTTGGGTAACACTTTATACTTTGTAACACTTATAAAATACTGTATCTGTAGATTGTTTTTTCATCTCTGTGCAGTGTGGCATATTGATATGAAGGATTCACAGGTCTTCTGATAAATATGGAATATCAAGAGAGATTTATCTCAGTTCAGATACCTCACACCACTCGAATCTGAAGTTTTGTTAGCAGGCCACATTGCAGAGATGAATAAGCACTTTACAGATTGTGGCAAGCGGCTGGGGATGGTACCCAGCTGAGATGCCCGGGAGGACCAAAGGAGGGCTCACGCCTCCTCCAGACCACGAGGGGGCGACCACCCTGGTTGCTTTGGGGACCATGGGAACTGAGCTTGGGAGCTCAACCCTATAGGGGCCCGTGGTCACCACCAGGGGGAGCCCCAATGCCTGTGGAGCACTGGCCATCAGCACTTCCGCCTCACCCGGAAGTGCTGGGGGGAAGAAGACCAGGGACACCCGGAGTGCTTCCGGGTGCACAGCCGGTACTTCCACCACACTGGGGATTGCCGGTGGAGGTTAATCGGGAGGCACCTGGAGCACATCCGGGTGTGGATAAAAGGAGCCACTTCCCTCCATTCGATGGCTGGAGTCAGGAGGAAGAGAGACAGAGCTCGGGAGGAGAGGAGTGGAGGCGGACCAGAGGAAGAGGCATTGACAAGAGGCCTGGACTTTGGGGGAGTTTTGGAGGTTGTGTGTGCACCGTGTAAATACTAGTCGTGTAAATAAATGTGTTGTGGGTGATTTAAACATGTCTGCCTGTCTGTGTCCGGGCTGTCTTCCACAAGATGCTTTGGAAGTATTATGAAGACCAAAAGAAGTGTTTGTTAAGGTCTTGTTATATAAGAGTATATGAGTAATACATGAATTTTGCAATACCTAAACTAAAGTGCTACCTTTTTGTTTTGTTGTCATTTGTTATTCAGTTTTATTTCTTTTCACATTCATATTAACATATCTTAATTTACGGCCTCTCTTCGCATATTTGAGCATTATGAAGAGAGCAATGTAGCCTTGAGGCTAAGAGTGTTGGGCTACCCCCTACATGGCTGACATTTCTGCCCACAGAACTGATCAAATGTGGTTTGCAGGAAGTCTTTAACTATGCTGTGTTTCAAAAAATGAAATATTTAAATTAAGTAAAGGGTGCTCGTAAAAAAAATTACAAATAAGTTTAAATGTATTTTCTCATAGCTTAGTATCCATTTCGATACAAGGTGCAATTTATAATCTTTGTGATTAATGCCCTGTTTTATTATTGTAAAGTAATAGCTAAGAGTAATGTGTCTCTGATTGGGCACTGTGATGTTTATTATAAAATGCATAACTCTATGCTTGTGGTGGGAACAGAATGATGCATTTCACTGCTCCAAAACTTCATTTCAAGATAATTGGACCTCCTGTGGTTAAGAAGAATTTTCACTTTTTGATGCAGGTGCCATGATCCCCTGAATGTAAACTACTGAACAGCTGGACAACATTTTCCCAGTTGCTGTGTTAGTTCAAATGGAATTTGAGCAAAGGGAACATTCTTTGGCAGCGTGCAGTTATCTGGGTGCTTAACAAGTGGCTTCTCAAACAGATTACCACTAGCGGATGTCAAATCCTAATATTCAGGCTCGAAACACAGTCAGATATTTGGCACCATTCTTCACCCACAAAGTTGTTTATTTGTCGTTAACAGGCTGAACATTTACATTTTGTAAGTGAATGATTAATCTCAGCACGGTATTTAAGGGTACAGTGCATAATCTGTTTTCCTACAATTTAGTAATATTTATTTTGTTTATTTTGATGTACTGTAATACATAGGAATATAATATAAGTATATAAATCTGAAGTGTCCAGCCCATGTCTTTTCATATACAGAGCAGTATCTTAAAAGTAAAACCTTTGCAGGTCATTGTACAAAAAAAATGCAAAATCATCTTTGCAGAGTAAAATCTACTAGAGCAATCTTGTTTGAAACCATTAGTCACTTATAATTTAAATTGCTAATAAGTGTGAAAAATTTCAAGTGCTTTTTTCATTCTGCCCACACCCTTATATTCTGACACACATATAGACAAATGTCACTCTGAAGGTTGTTGTACTATAGTAATCATTCACCTTTAAACACTCAGCTTTAAAGTTAGACATTGTATGCTGGGCGGTTGTATGATGCAGAGCTAAATCTTAAATGGCTGCCAGAAGTCCAAAAGCAAGAAATTCAAAAATTTACCACAATCCAGAACACAAAGGTAATCCGACTATCTGAACAACAAAATACGTGTGTGATCAAAGAATTAAGGCGAAGGTTAAAGGTAAGGTTTTTAAGACAGTCATAAGACCAGCAATGACGTATGGACCTGGGACATGGGTGGTAAAGGGAGTGCAGGAGAAGAAGTTAGATGTGGCAAAAATGAGAATGTTGAGATGGATGTGTGAAGTTATTAAAAAAGAGATGAGATAATCAGAGTTAAATCAAAAGTGGGAGTGATATCTAAGAAAGTACAGGAAAGTAGATTGAAGTGGTGTGGATATGTGATGAGGACAGACAATGAATATGTGGGCAAGGGAGAGATGAGAATGGAAGTACAGGGGAAGAGAAAGAAAGGGAGGCTAAAGCAGAGGTGGATGGTTAAAATAAAAGAAGATCTAATGGAAAAGGGCTTTGCTGGCAAGGTGGTGTAGGACTGAGCAGTATGGAAAAGGTTGATCAAGCACATCGACCACACGTAGAAGTGGGAAAAGATGAAGAAAAAGAAGAAGAATTCCCCAACAAGGGACAGGAACTTTGGTCTTATATATAGTAGAGGACGATCTTTCAGAGGCAGCATCAGTGGGCTTTGTCTCTTTAGATAAGGCCAGATAAGCTACTAAATAGACAAAAGACAAATGGCAAAGTAATTGAAAAACAGGACAATAGTACATGAAAAACAATTACACAAAAAGAAAGAAATTAACAAAAACTATTTAAAAAATATCAAACTAGTACCCAAAAACAGCCAAATAAAACAACAAAGATTTAACACTAAAGCTAGGGATGTAACTCTGCCAAAACCATAACAGAAGGCACATGATTTCACATTTTAAAAATAGATTAAAATATCCTGGTTTTCTTAAGAATTTAAGTAAAGATACATTTTTTGTCCATGCATATTTTTGAATAATAATGGGAGGTTGTTTTTTATTTCTACAAATGTGGATTTTTAAAATTTTATTTCCATTGCCTTTCTTAGTTTCTGATGTCAGGTGCTGAGTTTAAATGTAAATGGCTGAAAGTGAATAATGTTCCTAGAACAACAGAGTCTGACAACGTAGATTCACTTACCTAAATGCTTTTGTTAAATTGCTAAAAAATTATCAAGTTTTTAAACGTTTAATGCTTTGAAAATACAGTACACTGAGTTCTACATGTCTCCTTGAGTAAAAGCATCTGATATGTTAAAAATAAGATTAATAATGTGGGGCATGTGCCAGACAGCCAGAGCTCTTACCTAACTGGGACACCTCCATACATGGAAGGACCAGGAGAGAAAGCAGGCACAGAGAAATATCTCCCCTGGATCACTAGGTGTCAGCACCCCTGAGTTGAAGTAGTGCCCCAGATTCTTGCAGGGGATCATGGGACTTGGAGTTTGCCAATACAGTCCTGTTGGGTTCCATGAGTGCCACCAGGGGGTGCTGCAGGGATTGGCAAGTCTTACTTCATCAGGCTACCGCTGCACCTGGAAGTGCTTCCGGACCACGCTAATAGGCCACCGGAAGTGCTCCAGGGTGCAGAATAAAATGAGTCAACTGTCAAGAACTAGAGTCAGGATTGAGAAGACAAAGCTTGTTGGCAGGAGTGGAGGAAGAGAGAGAGAGAAAGATGAAGAAAAGTAAAGTGCTGTGTGTTTGTTGTACTGTGTTGGCTGTGGTGGGAAACACTTGTGAGAAGAGTTTCCCACAGAAAAACACAACAAAAGCCTGTCTTTGTGCCAGAGTTGTGTCTGTATCTGTCTGTGTTGAATTTGGGGAGTTGGAGTGCCCCCTTCAGGCCAGAGGCAGCACAGTGGGTCCACGGGTATTACTGTTGCCTTATATCCCCTGGTACAGTTGTCTCCTGTGTAGAATCCTCACATTCTCCCCAATTCCATGTGCATTTTCCACTAAGTACTCTGCTTTTTCTCTCATGTCCCAAAGATGCCTTTAGTTTTGTAGTATCCCAGTGAAATTCTTACTTGCATGTGTTAATAAATGTGCAAGTCATTGCTATTTTCCACCACCATGTTTATTGAGTATAGTGCAAAATTAAAGTTTCCCATTGTGTGAGTGTGTGTACATGAGTGTGCTATATGATGGACTGTGGTGCCACTAGGATTGGTTACTGTTCTGCACCCAAGGCTAGGCTATTGAAATTGTAATGACTGCGCAGAGGTGGCAGCAGGAGACGTAACATAATAGTAATTGTGAGCCAAGGTTGAAACTGGGAGAATGAGATTTAAATAAACAATGGCCAGGATGTGAAACAAAATCTAAAATTGACAGATGCAAGTAAAGAGTCGAAAACCAGAATATTTCACATAGTCTAAGGCAAAATTCAAGACATGAAGAACAGGAAATAATCATACCCAGAGAGATCTTTAACAACACTGACACTAGAGGTTTAAGGTTTAAATTAGTCACAAACTAAATCGCAAACAGTAAATGAGTATATGATGCTAACCTTTATACCATCACACTAATTAGGTCACACATCACACACTCCTGGATATCATGCCTAGCAACGGCCTGGCAATCTTGCATTACAAACTACAAAAAATGGTGGCAACCATACTACAACCTAAATGACACAACATTTAAAAATAATGTCTTTAAAAGTGTCCTAAATCAAAAACTGACCAGACTATTAAATTCTTTAAACTCTAAATCCCCCCAAAACCTACCTAAATTATTTTTAGAGACCAGGGAAAAGGCTGTTAAAAAATAATGATTCAAAATAAAATCATCATGACAGAGGTGTAAATTAATATGTTTTGGAAACAGATGGCTATTAGTCGAATGTACTATTCTGTCAGTGCAACTATAAAAAGGCCATAATATCAATTTAACTTATAAGGAGTTCAGCATTTAAGCGGTCTAGGAAAGGGTTACACTAGCATATTCAGCTTTATATTTTTCTAAGATTAATTGCTGGGAAGAGTGAGTTTGTGTAGGCTGGATCATCATCTTCCAAAGCCTTCCAATCATTCTCATCCACGAACGCAGTGTAGTCTGTTTTTACCAGCTCTCTTACAATGTTGGCATTCTTCCTGAGTGTGCAGCCAAAGTGATAAGATGTAGGCGTAATGGTGACTGTTGACTGACAAAATCTGGAGCTGCTCATTTTGCTAGGTGACATGCCTTTTAGGAATTCTGTAGCTCGTCAGCCACTGGTGCTAGTGTTGGATGTTAAAGATCACCTTACATGCCTAAAATGGCAGCCTTCCTCCAATAAACCTAGTAAGTGTCATTTAATTACTGCACATACCTTTGCTGCTCTGGAATGGGGCAATTATACAAGCTGTTTTATCTTGATTGTGCAAGTAGCTACCTGCTGGTGGTTATTGGTGTACATTTAAGGCAATGCAGCTGTGCACCTCTTGCTAGGCCCTTGGCCAAAATGCATTACAGCACTTTCTAGTAAATGCTCATAGTCACCAACAAGCACTTGTCTTTCTTCCTTTGTGGCTGCCTTTAGACTTGCAAAATTTATTAGTTACATAAACTGAGGCAAGTGTGATATTTGGGGTTACGGTGTTTGCTTCATAGTTTTGGATTCATTTCCCAATCTGATTAATGCATTTTTGAGGTTTGTTATGTTCTCCCCATGCCTTTTTGGGCTTTCTCTGAATGATCTCACATTCTTCTACCTCTTGTGACCTGAATGGGGCATTGTAGGACCCCCAAACCCCAGACACAAGTCCCAGATCAAATGAAAGTTTAATTTTACATAGGTACCTTCAAAAATTTTCTTAAGGCAATTACATGAACACAATATAATCCTCTGATCTCTCTTCTTCCTTCACTCCTCCCAGATAAGCATTTGTCTTCCACTCCTAACTCCAACTCCCAGGCTGAAGAAGAGTGACTTTCTTTATACCAGACCCAAGAGTACTTCCAGCACTAGGACTAAACATCCAGGAAGCAGTTCTGGGTCATGCGGAACCTTCTCCTCAGAACTCCCTCTCTCATCTCCCACGAAACTCAGCAGGACTGCCCATCAGAACTACAATTCCCATGCAGCCCTACAGATGTGTATATGGAAGACCCACCAGGGAACGGCTGACACCTGTCATTCTGGAAAAACACGTGGTCCCAGAAGATGGTCTCCTTCCGCCTTTTGATTGTCAAAGCCTTCCTGGCTGGGAAAGGAACTATCTGTCCCGGCTGGGATGCCAGCCAACCCTTGTCTTTTATGACATTCTCAAAGATTTTGATTCTAAACTGGCCTGGTATACATGAGTCTACGTATTAGTGAGATATTGGCTGGTATCTAAACAAGGATTTCCTCCTGCCTTTATCAAACAGAGGAAGGAGCGAAGATGGTCTGGTTGATCAAAAGTATGTAGACTAATTAGTGGAACAGTGGTGTGAAAAGGTAATCCTGTCTGAATAACATGATTAGTGGATGCTTTGAGGCCTTGAGGGGTTACTGGGTTTTCCTAAAACCAACTACATTCAATAGAAATTTATAGCTTGATCCTAGTAAAGATTGATTGACTGTACTGGCTTAATGCTTCTGTGTAGTTGATTAGTTAAGGATATATCTACCAAAGGTTCTTTAAAATGTTTATAAATCTTTTCTAGCCTAAAATGTAATTAAGGATATAACATAAATAAGTTTCTTACAGTTTATTGAGACTACTGTAGTTACAGCTAAAAGCAAGAAAAAATAAAGAAGGGGGATATATAAGGGGATTTGTGTGACATAATGGCGCTTTAATTTCAACCAATCAGTTTACCAGTTTCTTTCCCCTAATCACATGTCAAAAAATAACTTTATGTGGCTAACTGGAAAGAATGGTATTCTGTTTAAAAATATTAGCAAAGCCAAATATGGGAACACAGGCTAAAATATGGAAGCTAGAAATCAGACAGACAGTTTGGCATTAGAAATGAAGGCTAAGTTACATAAAATATGATGCCATATATGATAAATTTAGAGTTGCTTTCACATTGCTTTTAGGGATCCTAATATTGTAACAAATGCAGACAGTCCTTTCAACAGACCAGTGATAAACTACTTAGCATAAGAACACAATGTACCATAAAAATTAGAGAAGTGGCTGCGTAGCTTATTGAGGAACTTCAGAACTCTGCAAATAATAAGAGTTTTGTATATTCGTTTTTTAGCCTAGCAAATTTAGAGCTTGGCCAGTTGCACGTACAGCTAGAAGCTTAGTGTAGGTGAAATTTAAAACTGGCCTAAGCAGCACATTGTCTTTATTATTACAATGTATGAAAACAGATTTACATGTTGACTCATTTAGAAACATTCTTGTGTGTATCTGGCAAGAATTTCTCATTGCAACAATCTATTCAGCATCACAAAGAGAAGGCAACTCAAAATACACTGCAGGAAGGTTTTCGGTATTAATTGTGCATCATAGCAACAAGAAATATTGAAAATGAAAGACTATTTTGATGTAAATGTAGACTAACACGTTTCCTTTCAATTTAATCCTAATAATTTCCTTGTGTATATACATATGTATGTAAGTTTCAAATTGAACTAAACCTCAGAGAGTGTGTTGTCTATCTAACATATAAGTAGAGAAAGGCACACAGCAATACGCTAAATTTTTAATACCTCACTTAATCATTGTGACATTGCATTAATGAGAATTTCACCATGGCGTATTGGAAATTAGAGGTCACCACCTCCATTTTGTGATGTCCCAACAACAAACACAACTTCTTCAATAGTAAATACAGTACCAGTACAAATAATTAATGAAAAATCATCACATACTTTAATGAAAGTACAGTTATGAACAACTGTTTATTGTACCACATCAAAGAAAAAAATATCCATTTGAATGTATATCTGTTCTTTTTCTTTTTACAGTAATTTCTTTAAATAAATTAAATTCCAAGTCCTTCACATGGTGGTTGGGTTATATGAAAAAGGCCAACAATTGCAGGGATTTAACTGCTGACACAATGGTGCCAGAACAACAGTTGCATCCTTAATGTCAGCAAAACCAAGGTAAGGAGAGAGAAACTTACATTTGTATATTAAAAGCAATGTGGTTGAGTGAGTGAGCATCTTTAAATTTCAAGGAGAGTCTCTCACTGATTAACTTAATTGGCACAATACATTTTGGCTCCTTTCAAAAAGTCTCACCAGCCTCTATTACCTCAGATGTCTGAGGGCAGCTCATGTTCCACTATCTATTTTTATGAACTTCTGCAGGTGCACAGTGGAGTCCATTCTTGCTGGCTGCATCACAACCTGGTACAGCACCTATTTGGCTAAAGAGCCTAAAATAGTTCCATGAAATGTTATTTGCTTTTAATAAATTCAATAAAATGTTAAAATAAATAAAATACTTCAGAGGGTGAAGGGTTACTGAACAATAATGAATATTACAACTTAATAGTACTGATATATATATATATATATATATATATATATATATATATATATATATATATATATATATATATATATAGTAATGGACGGCTGGGTCCCATGCCCGGCTGGAACACCCCTGTTGTATATGGTCTGGGGGAGCAGCCATGGGCTCCTCACTACCTCCCCCAGGACGCTTGGTGGCAGCCTCCCTTGCTGACGATGGTGCCTCAGTTTCCCACAGGGTTTCATGGGAGATGGAGTTCCCGTGGCCCCCAAAGTAACCAGGGCGGTCGCCCCCTCGTGGTCTGGAGGAGGCACAAGCCCTCCTCTGGTCCTCCTGGGCATCCCGGCTGGGTACCATACCCAGCCACATGCCACAATATATATGTATATGTACAGTATATACAGTATATACATATATATACTGTATATATATATACAGTCATATGAAAAAGGTTGGGAACCCCTCTTAATTCTTTGGATTTTTGATTATCATTGGCTGAGCTTTCAAAGTAGCAACTTCCTTTTAATATATGACATACCTTATTGAAACAGTAGTATTTCAGCAGTGACATTAAGTTTATTGGATTAACAGAAAATATGCAATATGCATCATAACAAAATTAGACAGGTGCATAAATTTGGGCACCCCAACAGAGATATTACATCAATACTTAGTTGAGTCTCCTTTTGCAAATATAACAGCCTCTAGACGCCTCCTATAGCCTTTGATGAGTGTCTGGATTCTGGATGGAGGTATTTTTGACCATTCTTCCATACAAAATCTCTCCAGTTCAGTTCAATTTGATGGCTGCAGAGCATGGACAGCCTGCTTCAAATCATCCCATAGATTTTCAATGATATTCAAGTCAGGGAACTGTGATGCCCATTCCAGAACATTGTACTTCTCCTTCTGCATGAATACCTTTGTAGATTTCGAACTGTGTTTTGGGTCATTGTCTTGTTGCAATATCAAACCCCTGCGGAACCTCAAATTTGTGACTGATGCTTGAACATCATCCTGAAGAATTTGTTGATTTTGGGTTGAATTCATCTGACCCTCGATTTAACAAGGGCCCCAGTCCCTGAACTAGCCACACAGCCCCACAGCATGATGGCACCTCCACCAAATTTGACAGTAGGTAGCAGGTGTTTTTCTTGGAATTCTTCTTCTGCCATGCAAAGCGCTTTTTGTTATGACCAAATAACTCAATTTTTGTCGCATCAGTCCAAAGCACTTTGTTCCAAAATGAATCTGGCTTGTCTAAATGAGCATTTGCATACAGCAAATAAAGTGCAGAAAGGGCTTCTTTCTCATTACCCAGCCATACAGATGTTCTTTGTGCAAATTGCACTGAATTGTAGAACAATGTACAGATACTTTGGAAGTGATCTGTGGGTTGTCTGTAACCATTCTCTCAATCCTGCACATATGCCGCTCCTGTATTTTTCTTGGCCTGCCAGACCTGCTGGGTTTGACAGCAACTGTGCCTGTGGCCTTCCATTTCCTCATTACATTCCTTACAGTTGAAACTGACAGTTTAAACCTCTGTGATAGCTTTTTGTAGCCTTCCCCTAAACCATGATACTGAACAATCTTTGTTTTCAGATCTTTTGAGAGTTGCTTTGAGGATCTCATGCTGTCACTCTTCAGAAGAGAGTCAAAGGGAAGCACAACTTGCAACTGACCATCTTAAATACCTTTTCTCATGATTGGACACACCTGTCTATGAAGTTCAAGGCTTAACGAGCTAATCCAACCAATTTGGTGTTGCAAGTAATCAGTATTGAGCGTTACATGTATTCAGATCAGCAAAATTACAAGGGGACCCACATTTTTGTACAGCCAGTTTTTCACATTTGATTTAATTTCATACAACTAAATACTGCTTCACTAAAAATCTTTGTTCGGAAAACACCCCAGTACTCAGATGTTCCTAGGAAATGAAAGACATACAACTGTTATCTTTTTTGTTGACAGTAGAGTAAATTATTATGCAGGCTGAGAGGGATTCCCAAACTTTTTCATATGACTGTATATATATATATATATATATGAAGAGACACGAGACATGGCAAAGGTTTGGGGCAGCCACCCTATAATTCTGTATCCTGGCTGCAAAAAAGTAAATGTTTGAGGTTGAGTCAAGTTTACAAGACAGAGTCCAAAACAGAACTGAATTCCAGGGGGAAGGAGTGAGGCTTTATAGGACGTCTGGGGGAAGTGATGTCGTCCTCGGGGCCGGGACTAGAAGTGATGTCGTCCTTGGGGCCGGGACCGGAAGTGGCGTGTCTTGAGTCGACGCAGTGGCTCCTGGTGGAATTTCCCGGGAACGGTCTGCAGGGAACTCAGAAAGAGCGTTAGTGCACCCCGCCAACCCCTGGGCAGATGTATTACCATTCTTCTCCAGGCCCTTCAGCTGCCTACTATTCACACGTGTGTGACAATATATATATATATATATATATATATATATATATATATATATATATATATATATATATATATATATATATATATGTATATATATACATATATATATATATATATTGCATGGTTTACTGTCAAATAATGCAAAGAGTACGTGACACGTGTTTCGCCCTGATTTGGGCTCATCAGGCATACACACTGACTGCACCCCTCTCGGTGGTTGAACCTCGGACATCAGCGGCAAAGCCTCTTTACGTTGTGCCACGGCGTGTGGTTGATTTATTTAACAGCCTGGAGATCAGGGTAATTACATTCATAGCATACCTACCAGGTAATGCTTGTGGTTGGTCTGCAAGTCAGCAAACATCCACCATGGTGCCCTCTCAGTTGGTATCCATCCATACTGTACAATCAGATTGTGATTTAGACTACGAATGCTATGAATATATATATATATATATATATATATATATATATATATATATATATATATATATATATATATATATGGACAGACTACAAAAAATTGTGGCAATGATACCTGAAGGAGACAAACTGAAGTAGCTGACACATATGGAAGGAGAACACTTCTCATCAGGTTAGATGTATACCAGTAATATTGAAAAAGATGTGTATTTAAATACAAACTTGATGCACTAACTACTGAAAAAAATTTAAATTGCATAAATGAATTGCACTTAGGAGTCAACTTCACGACTCATCTATTGGTAATTCCACCCTGAGACGAGGGTTGGTGCTGTTGCCTAATACATTTCCTCTCCTTTCTTCTGCATACCTGGGGCCCCATGCATAACGCTGTGCGTAGAATTCACATTAAAACATGGTGTAAGAAAATATGCGTATGCACAAAAAAATCCAGATGCATAAATCTGTGCGTTCGCCAACTTCCACGTTCTTCTGCTACATAAATCCCAGTCAGCGTGAAAAGTAACGCACGTGCACACGCCTGCTGTCCCACCCAAACTCCTCCCAGAATTACACCTCTTTGAATATGCAAATCAATATAAATAGCCCTTAAGCTCAGCGTTCTGCGAAAAGGCAATGGCAAAAGCATGGGGGAAAATAGAAGAATTTCAGCGAATACCAACTGGAGGCAAGGAAAAACTTACTATTTGTAGGTTTAAACAGTGGTATAAACAACAAAAGGAAATTGATTGAGTGACATATAGTGTCGGAGAAACTCGAAAGCTCTAGTTCACTAAGTTGAAAAGTGCCTGAAATAAAAAAGAAGTTGTCAGATATCATAGTTGCCGTGAAAAGGCAAGTTGTATCCCACGGTCTAAGTGCCATATGAAAGCTTATTAGGTTACAGAGAAAAGAAAAAAAATAGGGACACAGTGAGAAAAAAGCTCGAAATTTCAACTTTAATCTCAAAATTTCCACTTTAATCATGTAGTTTATTTTGTCATTAAAGTAGAACATCATAAACTTCATCTTAAAAATGTTTAATTTACTAGTTTCTCAAATACCGTCGAAATTAAAGTAGAACGTTAAATGCTTTGTTCTTCTATGTGCTCTATGTGTGTGAATCATAACTTGATAATTAAACAGGCTTTCTCTTACTCTGACTAGTAACAGAAATCCATTGCATTCGTGATATTACAGCTCTCTGAATAATTAAAATACTGAAATGTATACTTGATATCATTTTCATGATGATAGGAGTTAAAGCATCTTATTAAACATGGGAAAATGGTGGCGCAGTGATAGTGACGAGCAGGCGCCCTGTCCACAGATTTTTCCTGCCCCCCGCAAGATGTTTGCTGCACCGTGCGCAACCTTCGATGAAATAATTTATTGCAGCAGTACTGTCTCTTTCAAACGTACTAACCTCCAATTCCTGTCCTTCCTTTTCTTTCTCCAAGTAACCGATCACCACACAATCAACTCTGTAATAGATGTTATGCCATCTGTAAGCTGAGATCGCCGATTCTTCAAAACTTTTAAGGAACATTGAAATATCTTCATAGTACATGTTTAATTATTCTATCCATCTGTCCATCCAGTGTCGCGCCAGCACCAGCAAGAATACAGCGCGAGGCAGGAACAATCCGCTAGCGCTGTGACACCGTATCCTCACATGCTTAATTATTAACAATATAGATTATTTAAATGATGTTAACATTTCATCTGTATAATGTAATAAACATATTTTGCTGCATT
The DNA here is from genome assembly GCF_900747795.2 of Erpetoichthys calabaricus. Classification (NCBI taxonomy): domain Eukaryota; kingdom Metazoa; phylum Chordata; class Cladistia; order Polypteriformes; family Polypteridae; genus Erpetoichthys; species Erpetoichthys calabaricus. The sequence goes on from NC_041396.2 coordinate 148,748,464, forward strand.
TCTGTAAACATTGCAAGTTTACAGTGAGGTAATTGTACTTATAATTACAAACAGTTCTACAAGGAGCACTTGATGGACTGATTGAGTGTGTTTATAGTTCTTGGGATGAAACTGTTTCTGAACCGTGATGTCCCTACAGGAAAGGCTCTGAAGCATTTGCCGTTTGAGAGCAGTTCAATAGACAGCATGGCTGAGGCAGCGTGTGCTAGATGCTGTATACCGATAATTCTCTTTCCGATCAGCTGCTGTAGCGCTGTGATTCCACACTCAGATACAGTGATATAAATACTCCGAGTGGTGCAATGAGAGTAATATGGATAAAGATGATCCGCTGTGGCAACCCCTAACGGGAGCAGCTGAAAGAAGAAGAAGAAGGTGCAGTGAGAGTAACAACACTAAAGCAGCTATGGTATTTGGAATAGTTTGGCCATTCCGTGGACCATTATATTTTTACAGGTTAATTACAATCAGATGCCTTAAACTAATAAACAATATGCGGTTAATTTCAGTGTATTTATAAAGCCATGTCAGGGATGTGCATCTAAAGAAGAAAGGGAAACCACACTGGAACAAAAGCACTGCTTTGACGCTGGGTGCCTCCAGTTTGCAAAACCGAGCGGAGAACTTGCGTATGCCAGGGTTTTAGCTGGCGTGAAAATGTGCATGGCTTTATGCCAAGTTTAGGTTTTATACATCGCGATTTGAGTGTGAAAACGGGCTTACACAACATTTTTGTGCGTATGCAACATTTATGCATGAGGCCCCTGATGACTGGCAACAGTAAAGTGAGTGACATCACTTCTGGGTTCCGATCCCCTGAGCTCACCTCTTCTGCCTTGCCCCCAACTTAACTGGCTCCACTGCAATCTTGACTTCAGCCTAGTAGTACACTCACATCTGAAAAGACGAAGCCCGAATCACATGTTAATTTGTGTTTGTTATTTTGCTCTCCATTATACAGGGTTTGCACAAGGGTTCCCCAAACCTTTATATTTGTTTTGTCTTTCATTTACAATATGTAAGTATGTATGCAATATATATCTGTTTTATATTTTTGATAGTATAGTTTAAATACATTGTAGTCACTCATCAATTGGACTGATGATAATTTTTAAATTACAAACATTGTTGTCCCATACTGACTATGTAATGTCATGCATAATGGAGTCTACAGAAATAATAACAAAAACAGAAATTCATCAAAACCTTTAAAAACACCATACCTCAAAACTCTGGGGAAGTTGGTTGGAAAATGGAGCAATGAATTAAAAAAAACAGTATAAGCACACAATTAGCCTACAATTCATTCACTAATCTACCCATCTGTTCTCTCATTTTATACAGTTTAATACTTCATCCCCCACACAGATAAGCATGGTACATTGCTTGCTTTGAGGAATTTTAGTTTGCAGTCATTCTTTACTTGCAACTATCATTTCTTCCCTTTCATATTTCCCATTTCTACAGTGAAGATGATCCTCAGTGTGTTGAAATTCAATTTTAGTTTTAAACTCCCGACAGGCCCAGAAGGAATAGGTAATTACCCTTTTCAGTACATATAATGATGACAAGGCCCTCTTTCCTTCATGCTCCTTGTGTCTGTCTATTGTTCCCAACAGATACGTAAATTTTCATTTTTTAAGAAAATTCACTCACATGGTCCTCAAATGGCTTTCCAGAGATCAGAAATATAGCAGATCTTACATTGAGCTCCATCTGTCGTTTGTCATTCAGCATACTGTAGGAGTCACCCAATGCCAGATACATTTCTTTTTAAGCCACAACCACAAATTGCATAAAATTTTCTGACAAGTATGTGCCACTTCTCCCTGTCATTTCTTCCTGGTATATAGGGTGTGGGTCTTTCTGAGAAAACTAACTACATGTCTTATACCCTTTTTCTTCAATACACTTTTACAGCTTTTCTTCATAGCACTATTTGAATACATGCTGGCCCTCTTTCTGGTATCTCTGAAAGTCTCTTCAAATACTGCTTTTTAATTCAGTGTGTCCTGTGCAATACTGTGCCCAGTCTAGTGATGCTGGCAATTTCAATCATCTTTTGCAGAGGTTGCTTTTGTTAAATACCTTTGCCTTGTGTATATATTTCACATACAATCTTACTTTGAATTATGCTACAGTGTGCTCTCCAGCTTCTTACTGTTGCTACATATTGAATGATGTTCCTTCTTTTTTTCTTGGCTCTTCTTGAGTAACCTGGATCAGCCAGCCATGATTAATGATTTGGCAGAAAAATGAGCTTTCAAAGATTTAAAAACATTTGAATATGATTTAACTTTAGATTTTTCAAATTGCAAAATACTCAGAAAAGGCTAAATATTTTGAACTTGAGCTTCAGTATATTCCAAAATATTGCTGACTTTTTTTTAAATTAGTTTTGATAGAGATGCTAAATACCCAGTTATTACAAGTGCTTCAATTAATATGGCCAATTTTTCTTGCATTTATGTTTTCTTGTAAGAGTAACTGGCACACATATGTCTCCAATGAAAGAAATTAAATCGATTTGCTAGTTGCAACGTTAATGACAATACATCCATGTGTGGATAGCGCTTTGAGTACTGAGAAAAGCGCCACATAAATGTAATGAATTATTATTATTATTATTATTATTATTATTATTATTATTATTATTATTATTATTATTATTATTATCTAAAAGATTTCTGTTAATTATAGTATATCGTAAGTAATGGCATCTGTCCATCCAAACCCACTTTATCCTGAGTAGGTTTATGGGGAAGCTGGAACCTATCTCAGGAGCAAAGGGCACAAGGCAGCAATAATTTCTGGACAGGGCATCACTCCATCACAGGGTGAGGACACAGACACACACAAACACATGCCAGGGCCAAATTAGCAGTAACAATTCAATTAATCTGCATCTCTTGTCTTTCCCCGACTTCGACCCAATAGAGCTTATACTCCTTGGTATGAGGTAAGTGCTAAAATGAATATTTATCTTGTTCTGGAAATTCTCTGATTGTCCTATTTTTACCCTTTTGAAAATCCTCTCTCTTTAAATTAATTTTGCTTGAATGTTCTGCATTGTGGTTTGTTTGGTCATTCTGCTGCAAGAGTGCAACTTGTTGGCATCATGATCCCAATGACAGTGTCTAGCTTTAAAACTGATAATGAAATCCACTGTTATCCTGCTTGCCATAGGTGATTGTAAATCTACATTTATATTCCAACATGTAATCTTACACAAATTGTATTATTTGTTCATGGCTTTCTTCTTTTTTCCTGATTATTGTTTATTAATCTAATTCAGAATTTTGACTTTCGTGTATTTATCTATTATTTGGTGTTTAATGTTTTGTAGTGGCTGGAAGCGCTGTACCTCTGTAAAGACACAATTCACAAGCACTGCATTGTGGGAGGAGGCAGGGTCATGAGTGTAGAGGCAACATTTATGTATATTATATAGTCTAAGCACATTCGATAATAAAGTTCAGTAGTTTTTGCCTGCATCGAGAAAACGTTTGGCGTTGCAGGGCGCTACAGATTGATATTAGTTTCTATCCAGTGTTATTAATGTCATCTTTACTTTTATTCCTGTTGTATTCCTTTGAATATTTGTAAAGCACTTTGAGCATGGGAAAGATGCTATTTTAATAAATTGTTAGTACTGTGCTAAGAAACTCATGATGAGGCAGGGAGAAAATGAAATCTTCATGCTGGGAAGCATGCACCTGAGATGTGAACCATAGTCTCTTTACTGCACTACTGCTGCACAACCTTGAGTAAAATCATTAAAAGGTCATTTTAAAAAGCAAAATACCTGAAGAGTTTTGTAGAGTGTCTTATGAAAGTAGCTATTCCATTTTATTTGAAGTTAATTAATACTTAGCTGCACAATCATGTCCTCATTACCAGCATTATATGCTCTTTGCAGCTGAAATGTTTCTAACTTAACAATGCATACACACTCATGGAAACTATAAACTTAAGAAAATTTTCATGAAACAAATGACAACACAGACATGCCTCATAGTCACCAAGATTGTAAGAGTGATGGCACTACACGCTGATCTGAAAAACTGAGCTAAACTGGAGGAAATATGGTCAAGCCAGCAAGGGCTTTCTTCTCTTTCTTTTATCCATGTAATTGCTATCATATCTGTCCCCCAAAACTCTAAAATGGGCCGGAGATCACTAAACCTGATCCTGACTTCCAAAAACAGATGAGGCCTGCAACCTCATAAAGACTAAGGCCTATACTGTAAATCCCAAATTGTGAAAGGCAAGCAAAACAAAACACAATGTTACAATATAGATATTTCCCTGCATCATTTGTCTTTTTCTGTGGCATTGAATTAAATATATTTGATTCAGTATCATGCTATACTTCAGTCCAAATGTAAGTATAAAATATGGTTTCCATATTTTTATTGCATATTTGTGCTTTTTCAGTTCCATAATAAGCTCTCTGATATGTGCGGAATTCATTTTGTAACTTAACCCACTACTAAGTCCTTTAAACTTTCTTTTGAGAGGGTATAAGGTAGAACACAATATCTTCAAGTCCACAAAGCACACTGCTCCTGCAGTTAGTCTTAGACTTGGTCCCCGCAGGTCTGTGGCACACTGCAAGATCAGAACAGAATCATCCCAACCTGAAGGCACACTGCAACTGACCCAAACTGCCAATATTGTTTTGATTACCACAACACAAAATGGCCTCAATAAAAGCAAAACCCTAACCAGGACTTCATTAATCAGCCTCATTAATAGGCCTCAACCCAGGTAGTCTGGCCTCAAACTCAAATGACAGGTTTTCTGCCCTGCACAGGCCAAAAATGGAGCTCAGGCTTTAAAAGTTTAATATTCTCAAAATACTCAAAAATTCCCTTTAAAGGAGATTTTACTGTTAGCCTTCAGGTTTAAACGATAACAACAAAGCAACATTATTTGTATTTTCAAACATGTTTTGTAAGTGCCAGAGAGGAAAGACAGGCATCCAGGTCAGGATTAAGAAAGGATTCATGCTCGGCCAGGAGGACTTAATGGAAGGAGCAGGCGAATGGGCTCGCTGGGTGCAGATCATTTCCCCACACGACAGGTGGATGTGTTTCTCTGAGCTAAAATTGATTAGGACACCCGCAGATCCTAATCCATGGTCCATGGTAATTGAAGTGTAGAAATGCAGCTCGGTCGGTGTCTTTGGGGACCACAAGAGGGAGCTGCCGGTGGAGGACTGCCCTGGTTTCCACACAACCCGGAAATGCTCCGGACAACCTGGACAGGAGACCGGAAGCAGTTCCTAGGTCTGGTTTAAAAGGGAGCCCGCTGCCTCATTTGAGTTGAGTCAGAGTCGGGATGCAGTGAGCTACACTCTTGGAGGGGGAACAAGGAATTGTGATTGGTTTATATATATATTTTGACGTGTCCTTGGAAGGGTGATCATTAGGATAGCGCATTGTGTGAGGAAATGCTGCATCTATGGTTTGGAGCTCTTTGGTGCTCCCTGGTGGTTACAGTATTAAATAACAAATAATACGTACAAAAATTGTAAAGCAATGAGGAAAAGATTTTGCCTAAAACCTCAAGAAAAACAGCTGCAATCTGCAATCCAGAGGATATCATAAACCAGGGAATCCAAGACAATGCTTATTTACAGTTAGGTCCATAAATATTTGGACAGAGACAACTTTTTTTCTAATTTTGGTTCTGTACATTACCACAATGAATTTTTAATGAAACAACTCAGATGCAGTTGAAGTGCAGACTTTCAGCTTTAATTCAGTGGGGAGAACAAAACGATTGCATAAAAATATGAGGCAACTAAAGCATTTTTGTTTAACACAATCCCTTCATTTCAGGGGCTCAAAAGTAATTGGACAAATTAAATAACTGGAAATAAAATGTTAATTTCTAATACTTGGTTGAAAACCCTTTGCTGGCAATGACAGCCTCAAGTCTTGAACTCATGGACATCACCAGATGCTGGGTTTCTTCCTTTTTAATGCTCTGCCAGGCCTTTACTGCAGCGGCTTTCAGTTGCTGTTTGTTTGGGGGCCTTTCTGTCTGAAGTTTAGTCTTCAACAAGTGAAATGCATGCTCAATTGGGTTAAGATCAGGTGACTGACTTGGCCATTCAAGAATTTTCCACTTCTTTGCTTTAATAAACTCCTGGGTTGCTTTGGCTGTATGTTTTGGGTCATTGTCCATCTGTATCATGAAATGCCGCCCAATCATTTTGACTGCATTTATCTGGATTTGAGCAGACAGTATGTCTCTGAACACCTCAGAATTCATTCGGCTGCTTCTGTCTTGTGTCACATCATCAATAAACACTAGTGTCCCAGTGCCACTGGCAGCCATGCACGCCCAAGCCATCACACTGCCTCCACCGTGTTTTACAGATGATGTGGTATGCTTTGAATAATGAGCTGTTCCACGCCTTCTCCATGCTTTTTTCTTGCAATCATTCTGGTAGAGGTTGATCTTGGTTTCATCTGTCCAAAGAATGTTTTTTCAGAATTGTGCTGGCTTTTTCAGATGTTCTTTAGCAAAGTCCAATCTAGCCTTTCTATTCTTGAGGCTTATGAGTGGCTTGCATCTTGCAGTGTACCCTCTGCATTTACTTTCATGCAGTCTTCTCTTTATGGTACACTTGGATATCAATACGCTTTCCCCCTGGACAGTGTTGTTCACTTGGTTGCCTGTTGTGAAGGGGTTTCTCTTCACCATGGAAATGATTCTGCGATCATCCATCACTGTTGTCTTCCGTGGACGTCCAGGTCTTTTTGCTTTGCTGAGTTCACCAGTGCTTGCTTTCTTTCTCGTGATGTACCAAACTGTAGATTTTGCCACTCGTAATATTGTAGCAATTTCTTGGATGGGTTTTTTCTGTTTTCGCAGCTTAAGGATGGCTTCTTTCACCTGCATGGAGAGCTCCTTTGACCGCAAAATCTTCCACATGCAAGCACCACACCTCAAATCAACTCCAGGCCTTTTATCTGCTTAATTGATAATGACATAACGACGCTCTTGCCCACACCTTCCCATGAAGTAACTTTTGAGTCAATTGTCCACTTTTCAGCCCCTAAAATGAAGGGATTGTGTTAAAAAATGCTTTAGTTGCCTCACATTTTTATGCAATCGTTTTGTTCACCCCACTGAATTAAAGCTGAAAGTCAGCACTTCAACTGCATCTGAGTTGTTTCATTTAAAATTCATTGTGGTAATGTACAGAACCAAAATTAGAAAAAAGTTGTCACTGTCCAAACATATTTTATGGACTTAACTATATGACCATAGACACTCTTCAACTTATGATAACCTAAATTATCAGCCTGAATAATTTATGCAAAATAATATTGAAAAAAATTACAAAATGGCAAAAAAACTCATGAAAAATAGTAATTCAAAAATAACAGAAATTACAAAAAAAATTCTAAATCCAGAGAGCAGACCATGGCTGAACCATAACATATTTAAACAGAGGCGTAGGAGAAACTTACAGTATATATAAAAGGCTTAAATGTTACAGATGAATTACACAATAGACTATTTATAATACATGAACCCAAATGGCTGTGTTTGATGTGACAGAGTTCTAATCTACTGTATGTGAGATTTGACTATATACTGTACGTTTCCATACTTAAATATGCAGAATTTATTATTAGCCTATGCGCCTTTATCCATTGTGTAAACACCATTGTAATTAAATAGCCTTGCATGGTGGTGGTGGCATTGTTTTTAGTAAAGTTAAAATAACTTAAAGAAGGTAACATATAAGCAAAAGATTAGATTGATTGAACTTTTGGTCTCAAAGGAACATTTGCTGAAATGATACAGACATTTTCCAAAATAGTCAATGTTCCTTGTTAATCCTTATACACATCAAAGGGTTTGCTGACAAACCAATTTCCAGACTTTCGTTATAAGTCAGAGGTGTCAAACTCAATCACACAAGGGGCCAGAATTAAAAACTGGGTCCAAGTCGAGGGCCAAAACTGGGTCTATATTTATCGAAAAAACAGACATAAATTGACCATGATTTTCAGATGTATTACGTCAAATAATTCATATAGAAATATAAACTTAACTTTTCTCAAGACATCATATATAGAATTCAGTACAAACCTAGCTTATTGATTAAATAAAAAGTGAGAGATTGAATTTAAAATAAAAGACACATTAGTGGCATTCATTTCTTATGCCTTCCTCTCTATCAGCAGTTCTTCACCATATCATTTCCAATGAAAATATTTTATTTCAGACCATCAAAACAGCCAAAAAAATTTCCTCAATGAAAATCCAAACATACAGCTACTAACATTCTACCTTTTAATTACAGGAGAACATAGCAAAAAGAAAACATTTACATTCAAGCACACTCTCTGTTGCTCTGATGCACATTAGCCCAAGACAGATACCTGGCATCATTTCTTGTCTGCAAGTTCATTAATGTTTGGTGTCAGGCTCTGAGTTGTGGAAACTCTCAAGACTGAATGAAGGTGTGCATCAGTAAGATGACTCCTGTGTGAGGTTTTGTTCATTTTCATCACAGAGAAAAGCTGCTCACTCAGGTAGGTGCTGCCAAATATAGAGAGCATTTGAGCAGCTTGCATGCAGAGCTGGAGCATTGTTTCAGTGATGAAACGTGGAAACTGTGCATCGCCCAAAGAGTCATACTTTGCCTGCAATATGTCACTACTTTGGACTTTGATCAACTCCATTTGGATGTTCATAGGTGCTCTTTCACGTCATCTGCAATCAGATTACTGAGAAGTTCAAACATAATCTTCTGGGCTTCAAAGTAGGCAAATCACTGTGTGAACTCAGCACCAAGTAAACATAGTTCTTCAGCAAAATGTGCACTTGGAAATACAGCGGTAGAGACCTGACCTATCATTGCAGCACAGAAAGTGAGCCAAGCTTTCTTGTAGCATTTGTGTCTCCCACAGGCGTAAGTTGGCTTTGAAAGCCCTCACTGCAGCATACATGTCCACAATCACATGGCCCCACCACTGAAGCTGCAGGTTGAGCGCACTTGAGATGGTTCGTTATGTCACACACTGTGACACCCTGGGTAAGGACCCAGTTGTACAACTCCCAACTTGGGGTGTCAGTAGACAAGACCGAGTATCCACGGGATAGTGTAAGAGAGACTCAGACTAAAAAAGAAACTATTCAAAATCAGGAATCTGTTTTATTCCAGCAATGTCCATACTATTTTACAAAGAAATGTCTTGCAAAAAAATTTTTTACGAAGTCCAATGCAAAGACACTTACCAAAAGAAAAATCAGTGCAGGTGTTATAATATTTACAGTGGTTTCCAAATCAAAAGTGAAGGAAAGAATAAAACAAAAAAAACTCTTCCATCTCCTTCATCCAGCTACAAAACGGATCACAAAGGGCAGGCAAAAAAAAATCTAAACAAAATGAACAAACTAAGCACCTACTATATACTGAAAGAACAGTGCGTTTCTCCACTACTCAATTAAATAAATCAGTAGCACAGATCTACACTGCAGCTTGAAGACCTGGTCAAAAAATGACCTCTGGCTTTCAGACCCTGGTTTTATATTGTGAGCCCTTTTGACCATCCAATCCGTTTTTACGTTTCCGATAATCAGACACGTCAGGACGTGCACCGTTCAACAACACCTGTTCAGGTACAGTCCACCCTATTTGAATGTTCTCTCTCTCGCTCATGCATACCCGTCTGTCTTGTTGACTTGAGGGCTTCCTGTTCAGCCTCTGTTAAGTAAGTACTATTTTACTTTCTAATGCGTTCACTCCTATACTTTGCCACACGTGTGAATTCCCTTTTTGCCAGCTACTTTAAAACGGAGCTTTCTGCCCTTCAGACCTGTTCCTCTGATTTAAAATATACCACTTTTGCCCTATCTCCTCCAGCGTTACCCGTGAGCATGCACCAAAAAACGACCTCAATCACGTGGAGCGAGTTAGAGCCCCACGGCTTGCTCTCAGAGCACCTGTATGCCTCCAGACCGCCCTTCAAACATCCTGGTGCTGAAACTGCCGCTAAAACTTTGTACCGCTGCCGTGTTAATCTGCGTGGGGACACCAAAATAGACAAATGAAAACATTTTTCTTTCCAAATGTCCGTGATAATTACGACCTCTGAACCTGGCTTATCACACACAGAAATGCCAGTTCACATGGCCACATTTCATCCCGGAGCTTTGTGATGTCTCTCCCTTTGCTTTCCGTAAATTGACAGACTCGAAACATTTGTTCAGCACTGTCCCTTGACTTAGCCATCACAGCTCTATGTGATAGGGCACAGCACCACTTTCTGAACCCAGTTCCTCCAAAAAAGACTTGAACTTTCAGTGATTTAAACCTTTGACACTTACAAAACTGCTTGTGTTATAGTGCTCATAACATGCTCTATTTTCAGGGCTTTACCACACAATGATTCCTGGTGTGTGATATAGTGATAAATCGTCAGTTCTCCTTCAGGATCTTCTCCTGAATCCTGCCCACTAATTCACTCTTTTGACCACATGGTGCAGGTGCTCCATCTGTTGTCAGTTCTACCAGTTTGTCGCAAGCCAGCTTCATTTAATTTACACATTTATATACTTCTTCCTGTGGTTGTGTCATGCATTGATTTAATTCCCAAAAGTTCCTCTGTAATGCATAAACTGGAGTCCACTCCACAGATGAATATTGACAGCTAGGCAGTCACTGCTCTCATTCACAGCAAGGGAATATGCAATGAAATCTTTTCCCTTTTCTATCAGTTGTTGTTGTAGATTACTGGCAAGCTATATACACAATCAACAATGGTGTTTCTGCTCAGTTTATATTTAAAAATACTTGCTTTTTGTCAGGACATATGATGTCACACACTTTAATAATGCATCCTTTGACAAAGGAATAAAACTATCTTTAACAGCAGCTTTACTTTGTGATTTTGCTTTTGTGAAGTCTGCTGTGAGACCAGACTTCTTTCTAACTTCTACTGTATTTTCAGGAGTTTTTGCTGTATGTCCAGTTCCTTGTACTTGTCCTGGTGTTTCGTTTCATAGTGTCATCTTATGTTATATTCTTTAATTATAGCCACATTAGCACCTCACACAGAACGAACAGGCTTTCACTTTATATTAGCAAACAAATACTCTGCCTCCCACCTGTCCTGAAAGCCCCTGTTTTCAGACTTCACCTTTTGGTTGGCCATTTTCAGGGGGTGGCTTAAATTTGAATACAGATTACTGCATGAGACTACTGATGAATATATCAACAGAGGGATGGGGAGAGCTGACACTTGCAGGCCTTGATTGACATGACAAAGCACTAGCTATTCCAGTACAATCTGGGAGTTGTAGTATTAGTTGTGCGTGCACTATACTGTATACCAGCAGGCAGGGCCGGATTTACATGAAAAGAGGCCCTAGGCTATTCCACTTATGAGGCCCTTTCACCTTCCATTTTTAAGTTTGTAAATTACATGAGAGATAATAAAATTTTGCTAACAATTTGAATGTAGGCCCCTCTTGATCTTGAGGCCCTAGGCTGAAGCCTAGTTAGCCTATAGGAAAATCCGGCCCTGCCGGCAGGCCAGCTCTGATAGACATAAGCTATAATCTCACAGGCCCAATACAATTGTAACACAGGCCTGTATTGGCCCGTAGGCCTTGAGTTTGACATTTATGGTATAAGTTATCTCAGTTGTTATAAGTTAAGAATAATAAAAGCTGATAAACAAAGAATAAATAGTCGACAAAAAAATGGAAGCCACAACAAAATACTGAAAGCACTGATGACAAGAATATAAGAGCATGAAGTCTGAGCATGATGATCCATTGATGCACATGCATGGCACGGTATAAGCAGCAACATTAAATTAATCCTAACATGTATACAATACATATCACTACTTTTCCCATGTCTTAAACAAATAGATTATTCTGCTAAGAATATGTTGCCCCAGAAAGTATTTAATGGCCTGTGTCAGGAGAGCACTAAATTTGGGACCATATAGCTTATTTCACATTAATTGTATAAAGAACACATTTTCTTGTATCTGAAAATGAGTCACCAAGAGAAGAATTGTGATTTAGTGTTCTCTGGACACAAAACAAGTTCAGTTTTCTCAAGGCTAATCAAGGCACTTTTGTCAAAGTCTTCTTTTTAGTTTAACTTTAGCAATGACCAGCATGAGAAAGTAATCCATCAACGCTGTACAAATAGATAAGAGCAGCCAAAACTATAAACTGTATGGAAACAAAATGGTGTGCAGCCAGACATAACATTACTGCTTTTCATCATCTAACAAGGGCCCAACACATAGCAGTCAAGTAAACCTGAACACCAGGTGTCCTTTCATGTACTTTGCTTTCATACAACTGTTTGCCATGTTTTACTCTGCACTAATGTGAGTCAGGAAGGTACTAAATAAAGAAATACAAATGTTAACTGAAGAGTGAATGAGACGTTTTGCAAAGTTCATCTCTTTTTGAACATGCAATATGACTTTTAATGAGCTGTATTAAGGTGTATTTAGCCTCATATGCAAAATATAAACTTCCAGCAATTATGTGATGTCAATCTCGTAGACCCTCTTCATTTTATAAATCGGCATATATATGACACAACATCTCATAGTACTTTTCACATACATTAAAATAAACTTATGTGGTTAAGTGTCAGTGTCCTAGGGACAATACATTTTAAAGTCTTATGTGAGCATTGCACTATATTGTGGACTGTGTATTCTTCTTTATTGCATTATACTCAGTTGCTGTTTTATTAGGCACATCTATCTATTGTAGTTCTGGGTAGAATCTTTTTTCTACATTAAAAACAGCCTGAATTTTTTAAGGCATAGATTCAATGAGGAGCAAGAAGAATTCCATAGGGAATTTCATCCATTGTTCTTGAAGATTTTTTGGCCACACATTCAGGCTGCAAATAACCCATTAAACCTCATCTCAAAGGTGCCGAACTGGACTGAGATGTGGCAATTGTGAAGCTGACTGAAGTAAACTGAAATCCCATTCCTAGAACTAGCCTGAGTCGATGCCGACTTCGTCACTTGGATCATTATCCTACTGTAAGGATCCATTTGTGAAAAAGGTAGATTGTGGCCATAAAGGGATCCAACATGTTGATCACAGTGCTTGGATGCATTGTATGAGTCAAATGATGATCAGTTGGTATTAAGAGATATAATGTGTATCAAGGAAGAATTCCCCATTCTTCTTCAATAGCAGCAACTGCCTGTACCGTTAACACAAGGCAAGGTCGATCCATGGATTCATAGTATTTACTCCAAATTCTGACCCTGTGTTTTGTCTTGGTAGAGAAATATATTACTTTACTTTCCCCTTTTGTATTATTAATACTGTATGTAGCCTTTGTCTGAATGTCTCAAACCTCCCAGACTTACCACTGTTTATAAGGTATTGTACCATATAACGTCTCCCCACCTTCCCTCTACATTTATAACCTCAGGCAATTAGGTGTAGTAAAAGACAAGCAGGAGTTAAGTTACACTTTGAATAATGTAGTATTGATAATATTCATAAATAATAACAATATGCAAAGTACATTTGAATATTGGCAACCATACAACCTGATAAATGGTGATGTGTTGTTTCAGGCGGCACACAGACTTGTTAGTTACTTAAAATGTCTCTAGTTAAGGTATCATTTGTGGTCAGCTTTCTTCAGAACAAGCCGCATGCCTGTCTCAATATGGCTGCCGAGCTGTGCTCTTTATTGTGTTGTCCTTTTCAGTTCATGATGTTTGATGGTCTTTCATCAGTTTGGTAAGAGGGAGAGAGGGGTAAAGCAAGCAAATTTATAGGTTTTCTGTCTAACCCCTACAGCCAATAGGGTGTCATAGTACTTAAACGCTTTTGATACAAGCCAGCTTGGCAGTTAGGCAGCCTGGCTTTCCTGTGGGGGGTTGAGAGAGACTACAGCAGAGAAATATTGGTCAGACTTGTTTGAGGCACTTCCCCCAACCCTGTCATAAAATTACAAAGAGACTCAGTCCTAAAAGGGGGGTAAACATGAATGCTTCTCACTAATGTAACACTAATCTTACATTGCTTTGCCTAAGTTACAAATAAAGACATACACAAATATTTATCAACTTGTATGCAAAATTTCACATCACAACACTCTGCCATCTGTATATTGCACTGCATCAGAAATCAAGATTTGTCAGACTGGATGACATTTTATCAGTTTGCAATTGACTGTGTTAACACGTAACATGTTACCTAGTAGTATGCTAGAGATGCAGTAGACCTTCATTTTATCATGTGCAGTATTAACAAAACTGAAATCCAGCTTCCATTCCTTCATTTCTTCCAGATACTCACACCTCTAAGATCCTTCTCAGAGTGTAATGTGTGTATTGATTGCATACTGTCAGTGAAGTGTGAAATGAAACTGGTAAATAAGAACACAATAAATACAGGCACTTCAGTTTCACTGGCATGATCTTGGCAGTTCTTTAAAATCGATAACTTAGTATACAAAGTAAATGACCCATTGCGCTTAACAAAGTCAAGTTTGCATATGCAAGCGGATTCCTTTCCTAGGTCACATTACATTTTTTTACACATTTTACTTTGTCTTATAGAGAGGTAGATGATTTGTCTGCTCCAGTGAATGCTGATAATTACACATCTTTGATCCTTTTAGGATGAAAGAGTTCATTTGAAGGAAATGAGTGATGAAGTAAGCGTCTCTAATCTTCCATGAGTTGCCAAAACACAGTTTTATTTTAACTGTTTTATGGAGAGTGAAAGAATAGTTACAGTTCAGCACTTCCTTTTAATTTCATTAACTCAGTCACTGCAACTCATTCCTCAAAAGCAGAAGCACTTCATACGATAGAGTATACTGCTGTCCTGACATTCACCAACCCTAACAAGTCTTTAATTTCTCATACAGCTCTACTGTTTAAACTCATTGTGTTTCAGCATATGGAACAAAACAGAAGGCTTGTAATACAGTAGCTTCATATCAGTGTATCAGTGATTGGTTCCTTCTTCCTTGTTTTCTGGCTTCCTGTAACTCAGATGCAAACCCATTTTTAGAACTAAACGTGGACCCTTAATTGGTGTTCTTTCACAATTGTTTTGACATTTAATTGTTTTAAATTTATTGCTTCAACTAGAATATTCTTAAATAGTTTGTAACATCCTATAAATACATATACTCATTCTCAGACCTGCTTAATCCAATTTGGGGTTTCATAGGCCATAGTCAATCTCATCAGCAGTTACCACAAAGTGGGAAGCAACACTTAATAGGAAACAACTCCCAGACACATATCCACAAAACTATGCTACCTTCCAAAGAAATTTTCAAAGATATGCTTTGAGATGGTCATCATCAAATGAGCTGTTTAAAATACTCTTTGATTGATGGTTTTTAACAATCTTCTTAAATATATTCCATCAATTCATGCATTTTTTTAATTTGTCTAGTTTGTAGGGCTTCCACAGCCTATACAGGAGCAACAAACAAAAAGATAGGCTCCATCTCTGAATAGTTTTTACAGTATATTCTGTAGGGGGCACACTTTCTTGTGAATGTCTTCTTTTAATTACAGAAACTGCTAAAGACACTCTTACATCATACAGTGATTAAAGGAAACCCAGGCACTAATCAGATATGCTTACCTAGCTTACATAACCAAATTGTACTATCCAGAGAAGGCATATGAAATAGCACAACATTTATAGTGAGAGGTTCTATAAAAAGTGGTGGGAATATTATTTTCAGAGGCCTTGTCTACAAGGCTGACACCAGGCTTGAGTTGGTTCCATGTTTTCTGACTTTCTCTAAATTTATTGGGTAATGAAAAGTATTGTACAACTTTGTTCATATCTTTCTGTCCAAGATATCCTTCCAATTGAATATTTCATAGCCATTTTCTCTTTTCACCTTTGATGTTAACAAAGAGTAAGATAACATTTATTCAATCACCCATCTTTGCACGATGGTTGAAACTAGCTTTGTCTGAAGACAACAGGAAAAAATGGACCAAGACAATTTATGGGCAAACAGGAGTTTAAACAGGGCCAGAGATTAAAAACCAGTAAGACAAAAGCACTAGTGTCGGTTAAGTCTGAATGAGGACAAGGAGCTGAGTCAAGAAGAGAGCACAAATGGATTTTAACCCAATGGATAGTCAAAAAAGAAACATATTGGCCATAGCAAAATTCAAAATAAGCCCATAAGACAAAACATAAGACAGAAGACATAGTCAAAGCAAAAGCAAAAAAAAAAATCTTTGCCAGAACTAAACATGAATGAATACACATATAGACACATATTTGTTTAAACAAAGAAAAAAAGGGGTTCAAAACTGATTAGCAAAATTGGAACCCACCAATACCTGTTCATTAGTTAATTGTTGAATTAGGCCTAGTCAACAACAATTGATCCTCTAAGAAAATAAACCTCTAGGGGGTTGTGGTGGGGGTCCAAGGTCAGTTATAACCGAGTAAGTCAAAGACAAAGTTAGACACAGTCAGAGTCCTGAATACCTAGGCCAACTGACTGTACACCTGTCTTGAGCATTCTGTATCATTAGTGGCTGTGCTGGATTGTCTAATATAATAACAAATCTTTACATCTGTTGATTCCAGTGCTCTCAGTATCTCAAATATATTTCCATAATTAGAAAGAACACCTTGTATATACAACAGTGCAAATAAGTTCCACAGCAGGACACCAAAAAAAGAAACAGAACAGAGGATGGTTACTAATGGTTCATAAATTTTGTTTAAATTATATTTTTTCATATAGGACTAACAAACAGACATGAATCAGCAGCTCTAGTCAGGGTACAGTAGACTAAAGTAGTAAGTCTTCAGTCTGGATTTAAAAGCTGGATTTACAAGCTGGAAAATCGTTCCATGGTTTTGAGGCACCGTAACTGAAAGCTCAATGGTCCACTCTTTATTAATCTTTGGGAACTTTTACATCTTAATAAATAGTCTGGTTTGTATGTAATAATAAGTTCACACAGGTGAGTAGGGCTTCAGTCATTAACATCTTATATGTAGGGGGAGAAAGAGAGTGAAAGAGAATTGTTGTTTTCATATCCAAAAGTTTGGATGCCATGTGCTGCGTATTGGCATCTTAAACAGTCAGGGACTCATGACGTTACATGACTGAACTTCCTCTTGCCAGAAGACCATTGTCAACACCCTGGCTGGCTCCATGAAGAAATACTCAAAATGATAGCTAAATACAAAAAGCCAAAATACAAAATGTCATTATGATGAAACAGTAATAAAAATATCAAAACAATATTATAGCAAAATAATTTTAATGAATGTTATGCAAAACGTTCATAGAGATCTAAAATAATTATAATAGTGTTTAGCCAAAACAAACTCTGAAAGTCATAGTCAAAAATAACAAGCTTGAAGATCTTAAAGAATCTTGGTATCTCCTTAACTAAACTAAATCATGGTGAAAATTCAATAGAGACTTGTTTTTATATCCATACATGAGATACATGCGGCCATCTTAAACATGAAATATGTTCTGTATAGTGTATTTCATTACAATGAAGTTGATTAGCAACTGGCAAGGTATAACCACAAACAAGATGGGTATGGTCATCAAGAAAAACAACGACACAAAATGGCAATGGTCATACGAAATAATGGAAGCAAAATGTCATTGAAACAACGTGAACAATGTTATTTAATAAATAGAAACAATAAATATTTTAAAATTCACAATAAATCTAGTTCCAAGAAATGTTCATGATGCTCATGTGGTTCCTTCAACCACTTCCTTGCATTTGCTGGCATTTTCTTTTAGAAAAGAGTCTCCCTATGTATCCAGCAGGGGGAGCATGCTCCCTGGGAAGAGGTTCATTACAGATTACAGCCTTTACTAAATCAATATATATATTATAACTCTTCCTAGCTGTACGGCAGTGATTCTAAAAGGTAGAAAGAATCATTAACACCATAGGAAGATACTTAGCTTCTGTTTAATAACAGCTTAATACTCACAATAAAATAATAATCGAAGGAGAGTGATACTTGGTCAAAGCAAATCCATTCAGGGTTTCCTGCAGTCGATGCTTGCCCAACTTCGACAGAGTAAGCATTTTGTCCTAGGCACAGGCAGGAGCGATGCCTTGTATCCATCCATAGGTGAGCTCTTGGGTTCCATGCAGTTGTCCAATTCTTACACCCTCTCTTTGAACATGCAAACGCCAAACATGGGTGCAATTTCTTTTACTGACAAACATGAATATGAAATGGCACACAATTACTGCAGAAGTTTCTTGCTTGGAAAACCTTGAAATAGTAAACAACAACCCTGACTTTATATGTCTCTACAGTCATGTGTACCTCTTTATGTAACAGCAAATAGCATGCTTCCTAAAGGATCCAGCACTGTAAAGGGTTAATAGCTACAGTGCATTCTGCTGCAATCCTTGCTTCTTTTTTCTTTTCTTTTTTTCATTTTGTCATTTTTAGAACATTAAAACAACAAAGCTCTCCAGTCCTATCCACTTAATTCTTCCAAAATGACATCAAGTCAAGTTCTGAAAGTCTTTTAAGTACTACTGTCTACCACACTACTTGGCAGCTTATTCCATGTGTTTATGGTTCCCTGTGTAAATAAAACTTTTTGTGAGAAATTTACCCTTAAAAAGTTTCCAAATGTGTCCACTTGTTCTTGTTGAACTAATTTTAAGGTAACAGTCTCGATCCACTGTTCTAATTCCCTTCCTAATTTTAAACACTTTAATCATATCCCCTCTTAATCATTTTTGCTTAAACTGAAAAGGCTCAGCTCTTTTCATCTTTTTTCATAATTCATCCCCCGTAGACCTGGAATCAGCCTAGATGCTCATCTCTGGACTTCTTCCAGTGCTGTTATGTCTTTATGTAGCCTGGAGACCAAAACTGCACACAGTACTCCAGATGAGGTCTAACTAGTGTGTTATAAACCTTCAGCATAACCTCCTTGGACTTGTACTCTACACATAGTACTATATAACCTAACATTCTTTTAGTCTTCTTAATGCCTTCTGAACACTGTCTGGAAGATGATAATGTCATGTCCACTATGACTCCTAAATCCTTCTCATAAGGTGTACTTTCAGTTTTCAGACCTCATATTGTGTACTCAAACCTAACATTTTTACTTCATCAGACAGTAGTCATAATACTTTACTTACATTTACTTACATTAAATTTCATCTGCCACAAATCTGCCCAAGCCTGTATGCTGTCCAGCTTCCTGTAATGATTCAATGATTTTTAGATTATATGCCAATCCATCTAACTTGGTATCATCTGCAAACTTAACCAGCTCTGCCAGGTTGTCAGTTCAATTTTTATCCAAATCATTTATATATATTGAAAATAGCATTGGCCCTAGCACTTACCCCACGAGAACACAAAAACACAAGACATCAGCCAGACAGGCTTGTCTTCTGTCTAAAATGCATACATTACTTATTCTTCTTTGCTGAATTATATTTATTGTACTTCTGGATGAGCATACATTGGTTGTCAGCTCTCATACACACAGAGCATATCCCATTGGCTAAAGACAAAAACCAAACATGTTTGATTTAATCAAGGCAAGTTGCCGACCAGTTGGGGTGAGTTACATTAGCCAGCTGGTTTAACAGGGGTGTGTTATTAAATTAAATTAGATTAGATAAACTTTATTAAGAGAAAGTTTATGGATGTGGTGAGAGAGGACATGCAGGTGATGGGTGTAACCGAGCAAGATGCAGAGGACAGGAAGAGATGGAAAAAGATGATCCACAGTGGCAACCCCCTAATGGGAGCTGAAAGAAGTAGAAGAAGATAAACTTTATTAATCCCATAGGGAAATTGAGATGCACACAGCAGCTGAAACATATAAAACAAGGATACAGATTCACAGGACCAATAATCAATCAATAAGTAAATAACTAAATAAAAATAACCTTAAGTACATCATGTGGAAGCACTGAATTGCCTGATTGTAGTGGGCAGAAAAGACTCCCTCAGGCACTTCTTTAGCACACCATGGTGGAATGAGCTTGTGACTGTAAAGATTATGTAAATGAAGGCTACAACTGAAAATCATTGGAAATGTCTCATAATGTGGCCTTTAACATAAGTTTACTTAAAATATCATGATATATACTGATATTTATTACAGTTAGAGCACAGGCAGATTGTGTAAATTACTAAAGGTTATAGAGTGTGTCACAGCCAGTAACTGACACAGTAACAACCTTTTGTCTACCAATCCAAAGCCTTGGTCACTATCCAGACTACCTCTTTAGTTGACATGCATGTGTTGATGCATGTGTGTGTGTAAAGCTAAGTGACATACTGAGTACTGATTATTATTCAACACACTCACCCACACACAAACTCAATACAGACAATCATCAGACTGGAACTGAATCGTTCACCTGCAGCCCCGTGACACTATGCCTCTCTATTGAAAGATTTCCATTAATTTTCAGTAAATTCCAAAATTAAATGAAAAGTATTCACCCCTTCAACTCTTTCACATTTTATTATATATGATGAATTAAACTGGCATCTGATCTAGGGCTTATGTTTGCCCAAAGCCTTTTGAAGCCAGGATGGGCTCTGATTATACTGAAATGATGAATTAGATACATTTAAGAAATATCCATTAGTATGCTTTTAAATAACACACTACACTTTAAAAGTGATTTAAGGTTTATACAGCTTAAGCATTTAGTTTTAAGTCTTTCCTAATTTCAATTTGAGCATTATTTTCAGATTCATCGGTAAATTAATGACTCATTCAGGTGCTTTTAATAGATCCTATTACTCATGTAATAATGTCATCCATTGGCTCATTGTTAGTGTGCTGTCAAGAATGGATTGTGTCATTAAAATAAATGACAAAGGAAAGAAATGTTAATGAACTTGGAATATATGAATCATTCTGTTTAACAGGTTTTGATAAGAATATACAATAGTTAGTTCCTAATCCTAAAACTATTTTTTTTTCACTCACACCTGCCCTCTTAGGTATTGTTAATAAGCAGATCTCGGCCAGACTAGCACAATATTACAATGGAATGCTTACTTACCCAGTGATCTGGCCTTTTTCAAAACAACCCAAGGTTTCTGTGATAACCAGAAAAAGAGCAATTTTAATAAGGGTAATTTATTACATAGCTCAAGGCTTTAGACTGAACAAGTAATTAAATCTAATATAAAAGTAAAAAAGATATATGGGACTCATTATGCATAAAGAGTTATGTCAAATGGATTCCAGTTGGAGCTGCTTTGCTAGACCCCAGATACTTGTATGTGTTTCATCACCAAAGGACTTTGAATTATGGAACTTTAATAGCTGAAAAGTTCACCAGGGAGCAACACTATTTGTTGAGAGGGCAAGGTACAGCTCAGTGAGTCTACGCAGGTCTTTATTGTTCAACCAGATCATAAGAACGATAGTTTTAAATCAAAAACAAAAGAATTATGAAATGAATGGATACATGACCAAAATAGTAAACACCTTATTTGTGTATTTTTCACCATTTGACAAATCCTGCAGCGTTCTAAGAAACGGCAGCAATGACATCTCATAAAGTCTGACTTTGGCAGGCTGAAAGCCCTTGACACAACAGTTTCAATTATGCAGATGTGATTTATCGTGGCGACCCAATGACTTGTGTCGTAAATCTACTATATTGGATAAGCATTCATCCAAGACACCTATTGTCTTTTCACTAGTAAATTAAACTGTCTAGTGATTCCTGCCGGGAAGTGGAGGATTAATGCTCTCATTTTATACGTATCAGCATCAGTCCTCTGTTCATCACAGCAGAGTGGTCACACCAATGTAATTGGTGCTATTTTTAAGATCATGAAAGCTTCCTCCTAAAGTTCAATCTGATCCTCCCTTTGCAACCAAAATGTGTTCTTGACCAACTTATTTAACATTCACTTTTGTCAAGTATGCCTAGAGTTTGTCTAAATGCAGACTGTTTAATTTGTTTTACCATGCTAAAATATTAGTTAGATTTACTGCATGGGATCCATCATGGGGCAACCCAGTGCTGTGGTATTTAACACAGCAACCACCACAGCAGCTGTCCCAAGTGGTATATGCAGGATTATGTTCACTCTAAGTTGCACGGGAAATGGCTGTACACCGCTCTTCCAGGTGATGCTTACTCATCCTCCTGCGCGGCAGTTTGGAAGTGCCACACTGCCACAGCTCCCAAAAATCCATGGAGAACTGCTTCACTTTTGATATTTCACAGGGGATCCCCCCTCTATTTGTTGTTAACATTAGGAGGTTTTTCAATGTTTGATTCTCCATGGAGGATTCCCCTGTTTGTTGTTCAGCTTGTGTAGGGTCATTGTTTAGCTCAGATGCTGTTCACAACCATTCATGAGTAAAAAAAATAGAAGAAGCATTGATGCAGTATCTTTCTGGGTCTATGTGGGGTTTTTCCCATTGATAACTCATTTTTCTACCATTAACTGTAGATCTGTATGATTTTAAGGTGTAAATGGGGGTAAATGCGCAAGTTACAATGTACTATAACAGAATAGTATCGTATCAAGGGCTGGTTTCTGGCTTGATGCCATTGCTGCCAGTACAGTGCCTTACTGTGTGCTGCCAGATAACAGAACATGTAGGCTCAGAAAATAGGTGGATGACTTATTACTCTGTGATTTGAATTAATGAGAACCAGCACATAATTAATAATTTCTGCATCTCCTAATCCTTACTGGTCTGTCAAAACACCAAGGTTATGAAAACATTCATATGTATTCCTACTCAATATGAGATTGCGAATGGGATGAATGGATACTTTCATGCACAGTAATCGTATATGTACAGTACAAAAATTGCATCTGGGCCAAAAAGAGATAAAGTCTCATTGTAACCTGATTTACTTTTAGTGTTTTTAGCTTAGTCTGGGAAAACAGAAAAAAAAAATTAGCATTAGTGGAAGGGAGACAAATTAAATAAGTGTGACTTTCAAATTAAATAAAATATAATCACATCTAATCAAAGTGTAATTCCCACTACAGCACATTTAATTCAGATAATTAAAATTTGTAAGTAACTGAAATAGAGCTGGGTAAATGAGTAGCAGAGCTGCAGAGCATTCTGACTGTGAAAAGACATTGTTAATAGGTTATCCACCTGCACAATATTGATTCACTAAGAAAAAAATATTGTTTAAAAAATTAATAATCGATTTTCAAAACCACTCGATCCAATTATAGTGTTATAGAAAGGGCAAAAAGCCTGTCTTGGCATTGCTGGGTTCAAATTAAGTTGGGAACCAACCTTGGACAGAGTATTGACCATCACAGATCACATTTACTAACACTAGGAACATTTAGAGATGGCAGTTAACCTGGGATGTGGGTGGAAAACTGGAAAAAAAATACACAGGTTGGGAGAGAGTGAAAAACCTCTCATGCAGAATTTCAAGCTTAACTTCTAGGAACAGTAAGACTGCAGTGTTAGACACTGAGCTGGTATTCTGCTTTGGGCCAAAAAATCATACCAAGACCCTTTAGAAATGAAAAGTGTGGGGTACCAAACAAACTGTGAAGTGGTTTGCGTGAGGTATGAATGTGATCCAACATCTAACTACAGGAAATACTGTGGATTATGGGTAACATTTCTACCAGTACTTAGTACCAGTACTCTCAGTGTAGAAATAAATCCATAGATGCATACTAGTTCACATAAAACAACTCACACAAGTAGAAGTACTGTAAATCAGAGCTATCCTAGCACCTGGGTCAACCTAAGCCTAAGGATGGGTTTATGAGCTGCTAGAATAAGGATGTATGTTAGAAAAACATTTTACTCTTTTTTCCTCCAGGAAGAAAGCTTGGGGAGGGGAGGTTTAATGAGATTGAGTGATAAGAGAACTATAAAATATGACCTGTTAAACTGGACAGACACAAAAAGATCTGACCAAAAATCAGACTGGGTGATGATCTAGCTACAGAGAGAAGTGACCAGAAAGAGCTGAAGAGAAATGATGACTTGACCAGAGATGTTGTGTAACTACTAAGATTATGAGCCTCATGGAATCGACACACACATATTAAAGGTGTTGTTGAATTTTGTCTGCACTTCAGAACTATTGGATCATTCAGGTTGTATGGTATTAAAAGCCACATATGTATTTTGCTTTTGGTTTTTGGCACTAAATATAATATTTATAGATTGAAACTTATTAAGCCTGCTTTCCTGCTTGTATGCTTGTTCTATTTGTGTCTAGGAGATCTGGATAATCAAGTTATTTTTTAGCTAGGTCAATCAAGGGGATAAGAAATAAGATACAATGAGTGCATTTACATGTGCTTTAATAACCCAGTAATTTACATAAACCTATTTTCTAAAATGCCATGTAAACCCTTATTCTGGTTTGAGAAACAGGGTTATTGGTCTCTGAGAAACCAGGTTAACACATGTAGAGTCCTCCGTGAGTAACCCAGTTATTTGGCCATGTAAATCCTTAACTGGGTTACACTTAAAGATTTTGTAGTCAACACATATCCATTGCACTCTGTTCACCTGCACATATACAGCATGTTAGCTTCCCACACACTTTCAGCAGCCACAAGTAGAAGCCTTTACAAGATAAATTTTCTGGGGCAAATGCATGGGTTGATCATATTATTGTCACAGGTGTCTGGTCACACTTATAGGTAATCTAACTTAGACACCATTAAAATATCCGACTACGCCACCCAGTTTTATTAAGAGACTGGGAACTCCTGAAATTTACCAATAATAGCACACAGGTTTCTTTAAATTGGGCGTTGAGTAAACACACAATGAAAGACACAACAGTAATTTCAGAAAAAAGCAACAGTAAGTTCTATTGTACAAGACAATATAAGGTACATTAAAAAGATAAACGAACATAACAGAACCTAAACATATCAGGAATTAATTTCCTTTTTTAAAAGGAAAATATACAGTCCACACTCTAAAAGTCCATAAAAACAAGAATTGGAGGATACAACCTTTAGTGGTGCAGAGTCCAAGTTGCTCACTGTGTTACCCCAACACTTAATCGTTCATCTGTCCATGGATGCACTCTGTTCCCCGGACACTCATTCCCCTACAGAAGTTGTGTCAAATTGTTGACTCCCTGTCAGCGTCTCTTCGTTGTTCCTTTTTCTTCCACTCTGGGCTCCTTGTGTTGCTGTGACCTAGGCACGCCTCATTTCTCATCTGTCAGCTTTACTGGGTCCTTTCATGCAGATTCCCTCTCTCGCTGAACCCACATCTGGCGTCTCTTTGTGGAGCTGTCTCTTCCTCTCTGGAAGTGTTGCCGTCTTTGTGCCTCACGTCGTGCCAGCCAGGTACCCTTGTCTGCCTGCGAGCCCCTGTGCCCTGTCCGAGTATCTTGGCAGCGTTTCCTGTGGACTCTCCCCTGCCTTCTGATGCCCAGGAGTTTATATTTACTTCAGTCCCTGCTGTTGTCAGTCCTGGACAAACAGTTTAATCAATGGCACATCTAAATTGCCTGGGTTTAACAATTAATGGAAACACAAGTTAACAAAATGTATGGTTACCAAACATTAATAAGTACAGATATGCTGATTAGGAACCAATATTTCCAAGCCAGGTAAATACAGGCATCCTCCAAGGCCAGACTTCAAAGCAGTGACTCCCTTGCAAGACAGCAAATACCACTAATAAGTACAGACAGCCTTTTAACTTCTCACCCCCGAGTCCCAACAGTGGGTGCCTAATGGAACCACCCAGTGCACAAAAAAATGTAACAGTGTCCCCCTCTGACATCATTCCTTGTCCTAGTTAAAATAATCTGTCTCAGTTTAATGATGACAGAAATCATTAAATTTATGTTAATGAGCTAAACATACAGTGCTAAGCTCAGCAGTACAATCACAGGAGCGGTGTTAGAGGTAATATGTTAAAAGTAATGTTTGTTACATAGGCTGATTACTTTTTAACATAACAAGTTACCTAACACAATTCTTATTTTATTAAAGCAATAATACCTGCATTATTATTTTCCCAGCATTACTGCTTGTAAGGCAAGAAGCACATGTACCAGTACACCAACCTTTTGCAGGGCTCAATCATGCAGCTACCAAAAAAGAGTGAGCTGCATGGAATTGAGTAAAAGAAGCATATAGATAAAGTGTCAGTTTAGTTTTCATCCATCTCTTTGTTATAGATATCAAAGTGATTGGGTGATGTGGTGGCCAGTGTTCCTGCCAAAAATCAGTTGTGGTGAGTTGTGCTATGGTGATGGTCTTATTTCGTGTGGGTAACTATTTATAGATTTTCATTTTGGTTTAACTAGTTATACGAGGGTACTTATTTTGGGCGTGGTGCTGATGATAACTCCGGAGTGAGAAACAGCAGACCATAGTGAATGTGAGTGTATGGAGCACTAACATTAGGAGGCATCCCAGTGTGAGGAACCAAGCTGTGAGGATAGAAATAAATGTAGTAAATCCTTTTCAGTATGAGAAAAGTGCTCAATAGAGAGAGATCAGAGAAAGTGATTACTTGCTAGAGAGTAGTCGAAGTTCAGGTATCTGTTGGGATTAGAGGATCCTGAAGGTGTATAAAAATGAGAAGATGGACATCAGAATGCGTCTTTGTTTTTGTTCAGCAGTTAGTCTGTTGTTATTGGAGGGTGCAGTGCAGTCCTCATGAGGAACTTAAATAAAGGTGGGGGCTGCACTGTCTCTTGATTGTCCTCTAGAGTACTGAGTGGTGAGATCAAACTCTCCTCCTTATTCATTGGTCAAGAGCCCCATCTTCAATTCAAGCACACAGTATTACTGTATATGAATGATGTCTTCTATACTGAGTTTTTTTCCGGAAGTTTAAATTATATTTTAACAAAATGTACACACATTTTGAGCACTTGAATGTATAACGAACATGCGGATTATGCAACACAGTCAGTCAGTCAGTCAGTCATTATCCAACCCGCTATATCCTAACACAGGGTCATGGGGGTTTGCTGGAGCCAATCCCAGCAAACACTGGGTGCAAGGCAGGAACAAATCCCCGAGCAGGGTGCCAACCCACCACAGGGCACACACTAGGGACAATTTAGGATCGCCAATGCACCTAACCTGCATGTCTTTGGACTGTAGGAGGAAACCAGAGCACCCGGAGGAAAACCCACGCAGACACGGGGAGAACATGCAAACTCCACACAGGGAGGACCCGGGGAAGCAAACCCAGGTCTCCTTACTGCGAGGCAACAGTGCTACCACTGCGCCACCGTGCCTATGCAACACAAGTTACATGAAATTTTTTTCTCTTTTTATATGGAAAATTTTCACATTATTTGTTATTGGACAGAAGTTGGCATTGTTATGTTTCATTACATCATAAACTGCTTTCCTCTTGCTCTGCATGAAAACAAGAGATTAAAAGTTTTTGTCGGCTACCACTACAAACTACATGTGCTAAGCAACCTATTAACAATGTAATTTTTGCATGGAGTATTCTTGTAAATCCTTTGCTGGCTTTGAATTTAAGCTTAATCCTGTAATCCATTCTAACGTCATAGGGTAGCCCTGTTTTAGTTAAACAAAAAACAGGCTATACCTCCCCTTAGAGGATCCTGGTGTCCCTGCACCCTTAAACCTTTACTAAACTGTAAATACTTGGACCTTTCAGGCAGAAAAGAGATGGAAGTGTACTCATCAGACACATAGCTAGGAGGGGAAGATTTCCCTACTTTCTTTTTTATTGCAGGTTCTTTTATTCCAAAAGTGTTCCAGACTGCCCTTCAATACAGTACTTTAAATTCCAAACTGTCTGCTTTGAATAGCTGCAGTTTTTCCATTTAATATGTCAACCTGCCATGGCAAATATAAAAAAAGAACAAAAGTGACTGAGAGAAGAAATAAATGTTATCCACATTTTTATGAATTACACATTTAAAGTTCAGATTGTCAAATTGAACTAAAAAAATGAACAAACAATTAAGCTTTACCAGGCACCCATCATTGCTCATATAGTTTTCCTCAATAACACTAGAGTACTTTATTTATTTTTCAATGAATGTAGAGGTCATTGTGTTAATAAAATTCCAAATAATATTTTTCAGCTCCAATTGCATTTCATAAGGCACTGTGACCACCAGTGGGCATTGTAGCACCTCAAACCCCAGACACAATCTTACAGAGGCAACCCCTGGTTTTAAAATAAAAGATTTTATTACATATAATTACATTTGGAAAGGCTTCTTAACATGGTATGCACAGGCACCATACAAAAACAAACTTCTCTCTCCCTTTCCTTTCCTTTCCTTTATTCCACTCCTCCCAGGTGAGCTTTGTCCTATTCCTCCTGACTCCGGCTCCTTTTATCTGAGACTCGGCAGAACTTCCAATGCAAGGGCATGTCCCGCAGGAACCACTTCCGGGTCACATGGAAGCACCACAAAGTAGGGATCACGTATCTCTGGAGCACCCCAAGGTGTGACCTGTAGAACCCCACAAGACTTTACCATGGGACTACACTTCCCAGCATGCCTTGTGGGTGTTCATATTAAGAGTGCTGCCCAGAGATGCTGCCACCTCAGTCTCAGTGGAGTTTATAGCCGTAACAGGTTGTCTTCCCCTGTCTTTCCATCACAACATCACACTGGTCTTCTGGCTGGGTATTACTTCTTGGTCCAACCCTGTCAGGACACCAGTGTACCCACTTCTGCACTGGCAACTCCTGCCTGCCTCCTGGCCAGTGCCTTCTTTCTTGTGCCTCCAATAGGTTGGCCTTCCATCCACGTTTGGAACTTTGTCCCATCCCACCGGGGGCACTTGTCCATGCACGCCACCCATCACAGCATGATTTCTAGTGAGTCCCTGATAGTCTTAATTTGCTGATTGCAGGCATCAAAGCACCTAAAAGCATTCTGGCCAGATACTGTTAGAGACAGAAAATATGGTGCTGAAAGAAGTTATATTGAGGAGTATGGGGGGCTCATGATTGAATGTATTCCATTAAACATCTGGTCTTATCAAGCTGTTTTAC
Source organism: Erpetoichthys calabaricus (assembly GCF_900747795.2). Taxonomy (NCBI): domain Eukaryota; kingdom Metazoa; phylum Chordata; class Cladistia; order Polypteriformes; family Polypteridae; genus Erpetoichthys; species Erpetoichthys calabaricus. The sequence continues at coordinate 148,777,493 of NC_041396.2, forward strand.
TATTTTTGTTTTGCATCCGTTCTTGCCTATCTGCATTTAATATTCTCCCATATGACTTTTCTGGCCTGCTAAGCTTACATTTATTAATGTATGCTGACAACTACCTTTCTCTCTCTCTTTCTCTCTCCATCCTATCATGTTACACTTTTTCACTCTTCATTAAACAGCTGATACAGCTACAATAATCAACATTAAATCAGATTTTGATGCTGTTAAACAAAGATGAAGATTAATGATACAGTAAATGTTGATGAATTGAAGTCCAGTTTGTTCTAGCAGGGATTTTTATAATGATCAAAGCATGGTAGAATGAGAAGAGAGAAACCATGCCTTCGCTCATTAATCATGTAGTCGATGAAATGCAGACATCAGATGAAAACACTTCACTTTGTTTGTTTAACAATGCATACATTTAGTGTACTTGTGTATCAAGGGCAATGCCAGATTTAAATGTGTGGTTATACAGTATACATATTTAAAGAGGTTTATGATAAAGAAAAAAATTATATATTCTTTTCCTTCTACAGTACTTCACCTTCTTCCTTAGCTATTCACATTTTTATAATTTTTCCCTGATGCCAACCTTCCACATTTTTTGCTAAATAATACTATGATACCTCTATCCAGTCATTCATAAAACCCCAAAAAACAACTACACAGTCACACGGAGCATATACCAGCCAAATGGACTGCATAAGGCAGGAACCAACATTAAACAGGGCATATGACTAGCGTTGAGTGTCCTGATGTACACATCGAACCCTCTTGATGTACTTGGAAAATTTAGATTTGCTAATGAACACACACATTTTCAGGGTGCAAGGCAATAGTCATTCCTGGACAGGCTTCCAATCCGTTACAAAACACACACTCATTTTAATGTAACATGGATGTCTGTGAGTTTGTGGAGCTAGGAAAGAAGATGCAAATCCCATATGGGCTTGGGATTCTAACCTAAAAATATGCTGGGCCCATGAAGCAGCAGACCTGGTCAACCTGCAACCATGACCCCCCAATAAACAATATGCTTTATTTAAATGTAGAATAATATTAATCAATGTAGACAATTTATTCTGCATGACTACTGGACATTGTTTGATTCTATGTCCCAAAATCCACATTGCTTTTACTTATGCATGACAATAAATTAATAATCCTAAACATACAAAAGGTCTGCAGTATCACCACATCAACATAAAGACAGAACAAGGTAAGGAACAGATATACTCTGAGTTGCAATGGGTTCAGGGTGCAGGTCATTCTTCTCAGAGAACTGAACCCAAACTTTCTTGATTCCCAGACCCCTCAGTAGAGGACGATGATGGCGTTTTTCTTCATTGCAGGTAGCTCAACATTTTTTAACAGGTTACAGCTTCAGTTATATTTTTTATAGATTTAATAAAAAACATTTTTCTTAATTAGCAAAGAGATTACAATATGTCTGAGTTATTCAAAAAAGGCTGAGCTAAAAAGTTGCCTGTGTCATTGCCATCACTGCATCATAACAGTAGTAGTAGTACGAAAAACAAGAATGTATTAAAAGTCAAAACTTCATTTTATGTAATAGAAAACACAAATTAGCTTACTCCAGCTTGTGGAAAAAAACAGTAAGGGCTAATATGAGCATAAGTTAGAAAAGTTAGGTAAAATGCCTATATTCCACATTTTCACTATACTGTATCTAGTGAATATTTTACTAGTACGTTCAGAATTCACATAAGGATGCATATTGAATGCAGTTACAATATGCTGGCCTTTTGGATCTTTCCATTGAATTTACCTTTAAATTACCAATATGGAAAACTAGAAATTGCTCATTTTAGAAAATCATTGTTTTCTGTACAATATGTGAGCAGCACAGTCCACACATTTTATATAGACTGAAAACAACTTGGATAAAGGTCACTGGTAGTAAAAACAACTGAAAGATAGATGGGATGGAGAGAAATGAGAAGTAAAGATTAGAGTGCTGATCTTCTCTACGGAAAGGTGGAAAAATAGAGAAGTCAATCCATCTAATAGACAGGACATGGAAACTGGTATAAACTATCCCAGTGGAGTTAAAAGCTTTGCTTGTTTTCTATGCCTTGCATGTTCTTTGGTTTTAAAAGGCCATATAATTGTGATACTTCAACTCATGTTAGTGATCACTAGTGGTGCTCTCTTTAACAAAATGTTGAAATACATATCATATATTTTATTTCATATATGTCAAATATAGATCAGTTCAAATGCATTTTAAAACATCTTGATTTACTTTTCAAATAACATCTCTGGTGCTGTCCATTACACACCAAGCTACATGAAAACGTAATTTGCTTTGTTCTTAGTGTCAGTCTAATTTTTCCTGCTGGTTGTACAGTCATGGCCAAAAGTTTTGTGAATGAACCAAGTATTGATTTTCACAAAGTTTGCTGCTTTAGTGTTTTTAGATCTTTTTGTCAGATGTTTCTATGGTATAATGAAGTATAATTACAAAAATTTCATTGTTTCAAAGGCTTTTATTGACAATTACATTAAGTTTATGCAAAGAGTCAATATTTGCAGTTTTGTCCCTTCTTTTTCTAGACCTCTGCAATTCGCCCTGGCATGCTGTCAATCAACCAAATCGTGACTGATGGCAGCCCATTCTTGCATAATCAATGCTTGGAGTTTGTCAAAATTTGTGGGTTTTTGTTTGTCCACCCACCGCTTGAGGACTGACCACAAGTTCTCAATGGGATTAATGTCTGGGGAGTTTCCTGGCCATGCCCCCAAAATTTCAATATTTCGTTCCCCGAGACACTTAGTTATCACTTTTGCCTTATGGCACGGTGCTCCATCATGCTGGAAAAGGCATTGTTCATCAACAAACTGTTCTTGGATGGTTGGGAGAAGTTTTGGTACCATTCTTTATTCATGGCTATGTTCATAGGCAAAATTGTGAGTGAGCCCAATCCCTGGGCTAAGAAGCAACCCCACAAATGAATGGTCTTAGGATGCTTTACTGTTGGTATGACCAGAACTGATGGTAGCGCTCTCCTTTTCTTCTCCAGGCAATATTTTTTCCAGATGTCCCAAACAACCAGAAAATGGATTCATCAGAAAAAAAATGACTTTACCTCAGCAGTCCAATCCCTGTACCTTTTGCAGAATATCAATCTGTTCCTGATGTTTTTCTTCAATAGAAATGGCTTCTTTGCTGCTCTTCTTGACACTAGGCCATTTTCCTAAAGTCTTCGCCTCACTGTGTATGCAGATGTACTCACACCTGCCTGCTGCCATTCGTGAGCAAACTCTGCAGTGGTGGTGCCCCAATCTGGCAGCTGAATCAGCTTTAGGAGACGGTCCTGGCGCTTGCTGGACTTTCTTGGACACCCTGAAGTTTTCTTCACAACGGCTGTGGAAATGGTTTTTTTGGGGGGGGATTAAATTAATTTTCATAGCGAAGAGGGTCTTTGCAAATAATTGCAATTTTATCTGATCACTCTTCATTGTGAATTTCCCATCGGGATTAATAAAGTATCTATCTATCTATCTATCTATCTATCTATCTATCTATCTATCTATCTATCTATCTATCTATCTATCTATCTATCTATCTATCTATCTATCTATCTATCTAGCATTCTGGAGTATTTGCAAATTGCCATCATAAAAACTCATTTTTGTGTAATTTTCAAAAGTTTTGGCCATGTCTGTGCAATATTCACTCATGCATTTTTCACTTTTCATTGTCACATATATGCTTGAGTCATAATTTGTTTTAAATTTAACGGACAGTACTCCTGTATTCAAGATGATAGTGTTTCATTATCCTGTACAGTGTGCATTTTATGATTGCTCTTCCCTCCATCCTCCTTCCTACTGCTGCCAAAACAGCAGTTGTTCCTGACAAAAATTCCCTATCCTATATGGCAAAGCTCCATCCTTCATTCTACCTCCTACTAAACAGCACCTGTTCTTCATCTAAACATTCCTCTCCTCTTCTACCTCCAACAAAATGCCATCCTCCTTCATGTTCCTATCTCAGCCAGAATCTCCCTTCCCACTCCCTCCTACCTCAGGCGCAAAACAAGAAGAACATAAGAACATAAGTGTCAAAAATAGCTGTCAACCATTTTTAAAATGCAGACAGTTAACTAGCACAACTTTGTACTACGAGCTAGTTATTAGAATGAAAATATACATCTGTCAATCTTTAGTTAAGATTTTGTATATTTACATAATTGGAAATACTTTATAGAAATCCAATTCATCCTTTGTACTGTGTTAATTTTAGGACATCTTTCTCCCTATTTCAAATTACAACCTTATCTCTGCCAAAATGGCATCTGTGCTCCAATGAACTTCCCTCTTCCCTAGAGCAAACCTTCATTCCTCTCTCCTACCTCTGCCAAAACAACATCTGTGCTGATATTTAACTAGTATCTCAGAATTAGTTGCATTGAAAATCTGACTAGGATAAGAGTTTGTTCTACCACAGAATGGGACCTGTAAAGTAGTTATAAAGCCGTCCTACACTCACTCCCAGCAAAGAGTAGGAGTTTATGTTTGAGAATGTTTTGATGTCATGATTTAATGGTACCCCCAGGCTGCAAAGTGGCACTCATGATGACATTTTTTAGTTTTTTCATACTAAGTACTAAGGATTCACCACAAAGTTATTAGAAAAATAATAATTGATTAGGTTCAAATAGAAAGTTTATCCCACTCTCATGAAGAGCTCTAGAGTCATGCATTGGACTGGGCCACTTCACAACATCAAGAAGAGTACCAGACTGAGACACACACTGAATGAGAGCTAAGCCCGATAATGGGCTTGTTTCTTTAATAATGAATGATTCATAGCCATACTTCCAGAATAATCACCTTCCTTCTGTTTAGGCCATGAGAAGAGCCTAATAAAACAACAGTTACTAAAACTAGACCTGTCTATTCTTTCACTGCTTTGGAATTCATGTTCACTCTTCCAGTGTCCCTCATCATCTTCCACAGTTGCATGCCCTTTTTCTCTATGTGACCCCCCCCCCCCCCCCTTATTTTCTATGATGTTCTATTTATTTAATAAATAATCTCCACCTGGCTTCTAGAGCCTTTTGGTTATAATGTGAAAATGTAAAGTTAAAGTGTAACATGAATATTTCAGGGATTCCTGGAATGCAAAACTCAACATACCTGTGTGACATTTCGTTGTCACCCATCCAAGCACCCCCATCTATTTTCAGAGTAATATGCTGGGTACTACAATATAGTTTGCATCCACGACCACCTATCTGTATAAACTGTGATATCTCTTGTGATTCACATATGAATGTTCATCCACACTTTGGACAATGATCTTTATGTGCATGTTGTCAATCAATGAATTTAGGAAAACCAGCAATTTGCATGAATGTAGCTTTCTTAAACATAACCTCACGTGAAGTAGTGGGAAAATGTATAAATATGCGTATTACCTCACATGTTGTAAGGGTATTCAAAGTTTGGCACAAAATTTGAGAAATCATTGCCTGGGACATACCCAAATAACCACAATTGCAAATCTACATTTTTCCATGTGGCCAAAAACATATTGTTGCCAATACTATCATTTCAGACTGACAATGGAGCGGTTACAAGGCATACAAAATCTGTTTTGAATATCATTCCATCTCTGTCATATCAATATCTTTTCACAAGATATTGTTTTTTCGGCGCATTTCTAAATTTCTGCCTTTTCCAGTGTGGGGATCGAATCCTAAAACGCTATCTTCTGGCAGCTTGTGGTAAGATAGGACAGCTCACAAGCTCTTTTAAATCCTAAGTAGTAGTTACTTTAATTAGGAAGACTGATAAAATGCTGTTACTCCTACTCCTAAGAGTAGGACCAAATTTGCATCATTCTGACATTTTTCAGCCTTTTTTGGACTGTTTTTCTGCTTCTTATGTGCTTGGTAAATATGGGCACTGGTCTCCAAATATAATTAGGGTTTCCTTTATATGTTATATGTTATTATTAAACTAATTCTGTCAATTTCATGTAGTTTGGTATAGTTAGAACAAAACTGGGGGTCAGTTTTTGGGGCCAGGGAAGGCTTTAAAATATTTTCCATTTAGAGTAATTGTAATTAGATATACATGTTATGAAAACTCAAGTTATGAAGGGTTTTTCAGCCAGGTATGGATTAGTTCCTTGTTAAAGTGTGGGAAGCCTTAATGCCTCTCCTGTATGTGCTTACCCTCGCTGAATTAGGATGCAATCATTATGATACTCACGCTGAATGTCACTCGCTTCAAGTTTGCAGTTGTGTGGCCCATACTTTAGTGATTGTAGTATGACTCTGCACAAAAATAAGATAGCCTGAATTATTTTAAGTTTGTAAGAATTGTTTTGACTATATACAAAACAGAGAGAGATCCTGCCTTTTATGTTTACTTTTAATGCTTATCTACAATAATATCAGACACTTCAAAACTTGTACTGGAGAAGTTTTCTTACGTGCAGATTTACATTTACTTGAGTAAATGCCTTTCAGAAAGGTATCTCTGCTTTTACTCTTTTATGGCTGGTGGGTACTTTATACAATTCAGTGGTCACAAATCTTGAAGATTGGCGGGCTTTGGTGGAACCTTCCAATCCATAGGTCCCTGAGATGGTGTCATTCAAGTTGGAATGGTGTCGTCTAGTCCAACCTGAACGACACCATTCAGAACGATGGATTGGAAAAGGTGGACAACAAGATCTTGCTCATCGTCTAATGGCCTCCCAGGTCTTCAGACCTTACCCCTGCGATTTTTATCTATGGGGGTACATTAAAGAAAGAGTGTTTGTTCCACTTAGGCCTGATAATCTTTAAGATTTGCGATATCGAATTGAGGAAGCTGTGAATTCAGTAACTAGGGACCGGTAGGACTAGTGTGTGGCAAGAAATGGTCTACTCCGTTTGATGTTTATGTCGCGCTACACATGGTGCTCATGTTGAGTGCATGCAACCTCAAGGACCATAGGACCAAACTTTGAACTTTCCTCTATCCAGTGATGTGTGGAATGTGTTTCTGTTTTATACAGTTTGTTTGAAATATATTTTTGAAATCTACTCTTTCATTTTTGAATAGCCCTATTATCAAACTATTATCATTTTGGCCATTGGACAGATGGGCAATGGTCAAGACTGCAGCCAAAAACACCCTCTGAAATTGTGAAAAAGAAACAACAAAAACTGTTACAGTTTGGTGAATCTACTAGACTAAGAAAAGACTCTCTCTTTTTTTTAATCCACGCTCATAATTTACAGGAAAATAACCCACATACAGTGATTAATTTGACCTGTGATCAAAATTTCTATATATAAGTACCTGCACTACCAATTGGTTTGCATTACCAATTTACTGTTACTGATGATTCGATGGCTCAGTTATTGTGGTATCTGGCTACTACTTGTTCTGGCTTGTAGATGTTGTATTTGAATCTAATATTTATATGTTTAATTTGATTCCCTTGCATATCTATTGATATTTATTACTATTTTTTCCATGGCTTTATTTAGTAGTCTATGTCTGCTGCACCATGTCACTATCCCTTGTACTGTAGTGTCACTGCTTTTGTTATGCTTTTGCACCATTGGGACTATCAAGAAATACCATTTTACAGTAGCTACAAAAACAATCAATTCATGCGAATTGAATTGAATAATTACTTTTTGAAAGCATTTGCAATTGGTAGTCACTCCATTGGCAAATACATGGAGAGAATGACCAAAAGAACTGCCCAGTACTGTGTCAGGAGCGCACTCAAATTATTCTTTCGTCAGGTGCTTTTCTCACTCACTGTCCCTCAAGTCTAATGGCATGCAGAAGTCATTTAGTTAAAGTAGGAGTGGTGATGTGTCATTGAAGCTGCTCAGAGAGAACAAAGTATTTAAATTTCCTAGTTTTAAAGCAAGTAATCAAGATGCATATCAAAGTAAAATATCTCTGCCCAGAAATATTGAATGAGTTAGCTGCAATGATATCCACAAATGTTATGATAAATTCATTGCTGAGATTAAAGAGCCTCAGCTGAGTTGTGTTAGTCTGGACATATGCAGGATATAAAATTGTTTAATTTGCAGATTTCTGTCTTTTTTAAATATCTGGTACGGGTGGCCCTTGAGTACAGTTAAAAGCAGGGAAGAAATGAAGCAGAACAAAACCAATACAGTTAGATTATAAACATCAAAGCACTCTGGGCCTACAGAAAAAACTTGTAAAAATGATACAGAACAAATGCTTGTCAACTGAATATGGTAGATGTCTGGGATACAATGACAGAGTTATTACTGTTGTTTGGTGTCAAATGGTCATGAACAAGCATATAAGAAGGAAAAAAGTAAAGCTATTAAACATGCACTGAGCTGATCATAATTTTCATTTAAGGCTGGAAGATATTTCTAGGTGTAAACATTTTCATACAGATTAATATATTAAAAAATGAAAAATACTTATTAAAAAATATCAAACAAAGTAAGCAGTGTGGTAAACACACATTTTACTGGGTTGATATGCGAAGAAATCAAAACCCTTTATCACCAAGAGCGCTCATGTAAAATGCTGCATTGTTGATGGTACTAAAGTCTAAATTGCTATTAAAGTTAAATCAGCAGGAAAATGAGGCAGCTATACTGTAGGAGAAAATAATATAAAGTAAACTGGTAGCCTTAGTTCTATTCAAATTTTTATGATAAGGTAGAAATTAACTTCTGTTAAAAAAAGATGACCTGATACATAACATTCTGAAACCAGAATAATCCAATTCAGGGTCGGAGGGCAGGACCTTATCTCCTGGCACAGGGTCACATGGCAGGAAGCAGCCCTGGAGATGGAGCCAGTCCAGTGCAGAGTTCACTCATGCACATATTCAATGACCAGTTAACCTGATTAGCAGAGTACCCATAGGAGACACAAGAAAAACATGCAAAGTCTTCATGGGCAACATGTTAGAACCAAGGATGCTTGATTCTGCAGGGTCAGCACTACCCCCAGCACCACCCTATAAAGTGAATAATATTTTTAAAACATGTAGCTTTTTAAAAAGGGTGAATTGAACTCAAAAACTTTGTTGACAAGTGTCTGATTGATGATACAGCTTGTCAGATTTCTGTATTCACTTTTCTGTGTCATTCAGTCTGCTGCCTTGTTATTGCTATGCAGTTTTTTGTCAAATGCAGGTTATCATAAAAGACCATCCTATTTACTAAATCTATGTGTGTGTGTGATTTAACTTCTTTAAAATTACTTATTCTAAAAAAGAAGCATAACACATGAAATAAGAAGGGATGAAAGAAAGGACTGTCATGTGATGTTCATATGAAATTGTTCTTTGATCTACCCATGGACAAGAAAGTATTTTAAGAACAAAAGAAACAGACAACAAAAAGCTGCTTGAACACAACAGCCTATGGCTTTCATTAGTCAGCTTCCACAGGATTATAGATCAACGAAACAATAACACATGATGCATCAATGTTATGTTTCCCATTACTGGTTAAAAAAAAAATCAGCCGGGCATTGACTCAAAATAACAACAGCCACAGGTGACTGACCTTTGCTTTGACCTTATGTGACATGCCTTAACTTTCTAATCCTAGATAAACAAGGCATTGCAATGGTCTGCCTGAAATTCCTGGAGTTCCTGAGATATTTTCAAATGTCTCTTGGGAAACAGAGAGTGGGATGTAGGGCCCATTCTAAATACCTATGGAATTTCTAACATAGGCCAGGCCCATAAAGCTTTCATACTGCACATTGCTATGTCAAATTCTGTTAGACAAACCTATCTTTTTCACTTTGAAATGAAATCAACTTCAGAAAATTATGAAAATCCATCCATCCATTATCCAAACTGTTATATCCTAACTATAGGGTCACGGGGGTCTGCTGGAGCCAATCCCAGCCAACACAGGGCACAAGCAGGAAACAAATCCCGTGGCAGGGTGACAGCCCACTGCAAAATTTATGAAAATGGCATTTAAAAGTCTTGTAATAGATGTCTTGCTAAAGTAATGTACACTATATAGAAAAGAGAGACAGTCATAAAGATTTGGGGTTTTTGGCCCGTATACTGCACAATAAGGTCAAAATAATTATTTCAAGTCATCAGACATAGAAGGGCGGGTGGAAGGACAATTTATGAAGGAGGACCGGAAATCAAAACAGTGGGATGCTGGGAAAGCATGGTGGTGAATGGGTAGCTGACGTCATCACGGGGGGACAAGAGGAAAGCAATGGACCCGGAAGTGTTGTGCTTCTTGGAGTCATCCGGGTGCGATTACGCCGGTGATGCTTCATCTTTTCTGAGAAAATAAAGAGAGAGAGGTTAGTACCCCCCCGTTGTCCCCTGGCACAACTTGTCATGTTGCAAGTCGGGTCCTTAAGCTGCTCCCCATGCGCTCGTGCGTGACATTTATTAACTGAATAGCTGGCAGTATATATCACAGTGGCACAGTATATTGTGCTGCTGCCACATGCCTCTAGAGTAGTGGGTTCGATTTCCAGGGCAAAGTCTGTCTGTGAAGAGTTTTCACACTATTCTGTATATTTTGGAATAATGTCTCCAAGTATTACTATTTATTGCCACATTCCAGAGAAATTACAGGTTTGGAGACTCAAAATTCTTGCAAGTGTGGTTCATCCTTTATGCAAAGTGCTGTGCTACCAAAATATACTAAGGCTTCCTACAACAATGTAATAAAAAAAGAATCTATCTATCTATCTATCTATCTATCTATCTATCTATCTATCTATCTATCTATCTATCTATCTATCTATCTATCTATCTATCTATCTATCTATCTATCTATCTATCTATTGTGGTACCCGGATGGGGGTGGTACCCAGCCGGAACGCCCAAGAAGACCGGAGGAGGGCTAGGGCCTCCTCCAGACCTTGAGGGGGTGACCACCCTGGGGACCACGGGTACAGAGCTGGGAAGCTCGACCCTGTAGGGGCCCGTGGTCACTGCCAGGGGGAACCCCAATACCTGTAGGACCCTGGACCTCAGCACTTCCGCCACACCCGGAAGTGCTGGGGGGAAGACAAGCAGGGACACCCAGAGTGCTTCCGGGGATACAGCCGGCACTTCCGCCGCACTGGGGCGTGTCGGTGGGAGATTGCCGGGAACACACCTGGAGCACATCTGGGTGCTTATATAAAGGGGCCACATCTATCTATCTATCTATCTATCTATCTATCTATCTATCTATCTATCTATCTATCTATCTATCTATCTATCTATCTATCTATCTATCTATCTATCTATCTATCTATCTATCTATCTATCTATCTATCTATCTATCTATTGTGGTAATATTTCTATTAAAATTGAGAATATTTAGACTTTTACATTTAAGCTTTTAACGGCCGACCCCTTACCCAGCTGGCAGCCACACTTCCAGGTCCCGTGGCTTGGATAAATTACTGAGGTAATCCTAAATCTACCAAAGTGAAAGGCACTATATATACTATAATAAATCCTCCCTTGTCCCTGGACACGAATAACAAACATACAGTACAATACAAATAATGACAATGAATGATTACTGAAATGATAATGAACAAGAAAATAAGTCCGGGTAAATAACTGTCCAAATTACTGATAGCTGTCCAAAATGTTGGTGTTTGATTCCCCCAAATGAATACCGGAACAATGTCACCGTGATTCCTCGGCGATGGTGGAAAATAATGTCCAACCCCGGGGTTTCTGGCGATGAATGCATTGCAGTAAATCAGGCTGAGTGAGAAGCAAACTGGAAAAATGTTGCAATGTGAATGAAGGCAGAAAATGATCATCAGTTGCGGTTTCCTTCTTCTTCCTTCTTCTTTCCATCCTTCCTGTTTAAATAATAATGATCCGGATGTAATAGAAAAACCTCTGGTTCTGATGTTTCCAGGGGGGTCGCTGCATCCCCGCAACAGCCTTCCCCGTTTCTTATTACGGGGATGATATTTAAACAAACACATACTAGTTTAAACGGGGTGTTGTAACAAGACGCGACAGGGTGCAAACACAATAAACAACAACACCTATGTGGGCCTGCTACATTCCCCTCCCCCCCAATCTTGGACAAGGGAGGTCCGAAGTACGGCTATTGGCCACGTGTATGATGTTTGTCCTGGTGTCCCTTTGGATTAGAAAATTGACCGGACCTGTTTGTTTAATGATTATTGCTGGACCTAAACACTTAGGCGTGAGCTTGGCGGAGAACTACTTGCTGGCATCCAAGAGATGCTGGGCTCTAGTCCACCAAGTGTGCTTCCTTCCTTCGGGCATTATACAACCTGGCGTGTATTGACGTCGATCCCACCAACCTCTGTTGGATTCTCCGCCTAAATTCTTCCAGTTTTAAAGTCGGTTGAGCAGGCCCTTCAGCTGTCTGCCCAACACAACCAAAACTGGCATTTTACCTGTGGCTTTGTGCACCGCAGTGTTCAGGGCAAAATGGAGCTCGGGGAGCCATTTATCCCAGTCCTGATTCACCCACGTAGGAGGCGATCATACGCTTCAGGGTCTGGTTCACTCATTCAGTCATGTTAGCCTGGGGATGGTACGCTGTAGTAAGATTTTTCTTCACTCCCCAGGTCGTGTAGAGGTCCTCAAGGACTGAACTCGTGAACTGGGAACCCCTGTCAGAGATAATGTTCTTCGGGACCCCCCAGTGGGTGAATATCTCATAACCTTCCACCCACTTAGAGAAATAATCCACTACCACCATCAGGATGGTTTTCTGTGAGTTGGTTATTGGAAATAGCCCCATCAGATCAACACCTAAGTCTCCCCCGGTCCATCTGTGATTGTCGATTATAACATCCCTGATGACTTACCAGGTGGGATCTTCAGCTTTTGGCAGGTGTGGCAGTTAGTCACATGGTGGCATACATCTTTCCGGACAGATGGCCACCACACCACCCCCAGAATCTTCAGGAGGGTTTTCGTCCGACCAAAGTGACCACTTAAAGGGCTGTCGTGGTAATAGTTCAAAAACTTGAGGATGTGCACCTCCGGGACCACAAGTTGTTGCTGCAGGCCTCCAAGGGACGATGGTATAGATCTGTAAAGAACTCCTCATTATTAGGATGTCATTATTAGGATACAATGAAGGGAGCAAACTGCACAGAGAAAGGGCAAAATAGAATGAAATCAACAAAAGGTTGTTAAGCATTTAAATCTCTAGCAAAAGCAGAAATATTCCTAAATGTCTTATAAATGTAAAACATGCTGAGGTGCTTTCTTAATGAAGAATAAGTGAAGAGAAAAAAAAAAGTCTGCTAATTAATTGAGCTCAGTGTTATCAGATGTTGTCACTGATTAGGAATCTGGTTGGAACAAAAACCTGAAGCCACAGTGGGCTCCCAGGACCGACATTGAGAACCCCTGCCCTAGACAGAGCATCAGGCACAATGTTGCCACAGACCTTCTGGTACGTCACCTTGAAGGTGAAATTCTGGAGGCGCAGTACCCACCTGGTCAGACAGGAAGATGTCTTTGGGTGATTGAACACCCTGGTCAGAGCATGATGGTCCGTGTACACTTCACAATCAACCCCCTCCAGAAAATGCTTCCATTTTTTCAAGGCCCACACTACAACCTGGCACTCCTTTTCTGCTGTTGAATAATTGAGCTCAGTGCCATGCAGCGCTTGCGAGACATAAGCGATGATGCACTGTAGCAACCGCAAAATACGGGATACAATTTCTACACTTCACAACCCGATAGGGGGGTGGACGATGTTTGAAGGCACAATAGCATAACCATATTCGGTCCTCGTCCCCTCTTGCCACTATGCCCTTCTAAATAATTTGCAGAAAATAAATTGCAACAGGAAGTGGGACAGAAAAAATATATTAACAGATGCTATTTACATTAACTTGCCCGGTGCCTGAGTGCTCATTAGTGAACCCCTTCCCCAGACGCCCTCCCTAGCGCCCAAATCCTAACCCCCGGTTTGACACAGACAATAAAAAGAAAAAAGTAAATAATAAGAAAAACTGTTCTTTGAGAACGCAAAAGAAAGATTTAGCTTAGTCCACCATATAAGAAAACAAGAAACCCTGCAGTTCAGTTCCTCTTGTAAGGCAGGAGGAAGCACAACAGTCCTTTGGCGAAATGGCTTCTCCGCGGAAACTATCACAAAGAATGAAACTCAGGTATCCTACTCACCAGACCAGAACACCAGACCCTGGCCTCTTCTCGGGGATTCGTCACTTGAATATTTCTTCAGGGTGGCCACCCATGAATAGCAGACATCCCTGGGTGAAGTATGATCCTGAAAACTTCTTTGAGCGTGGATAGTCGCTACGTTCCTTTCAGCCTTATTCTTCCTTTTTTTTTTCTCTCTCTACTTGTTCCGCCATTCCCCTTAAAAAGAAAAAGTTTCCCGCCGAAAATCCTTGCCCCTCTCGGTTGTTATGGCAACCCCACGCCGGCAACAGGCAGCTGGAAAATTTACTCGGGCAGGATCCTTCCAGACTGGGACGTCACCAAAGGTGCCTGAAGGGCTATTTAAAACACCCTCCCAGCCAACATTATAAAGTGACGGACAATCCAGAAGGCTAACCCTACTGTCCGTTATGTAGCTTTGCTACAGCGCTCTTCCATGTTCTTTCTTTGGGTGAGCACAGCACCAAGCCTCAGGTTGCTGGTGTATGTTTGTACTTGAAAAGTGAGCCGTGAATCAGGCTGGGCCAGGACGGGCGGCTTCTGTAGATGTTCTTTCAGTTGCTCGATGGCATCCTGGCATTCTTTAGTCCACTCCCACAGGAAATCCTTCTTCCTTAAGTTGTTTAAGGGAGCTGCTATGTCAGCCATCCGAGGGATGTATTTATGGTACAACCCCACTAGCCCCAAGAAACGCTGTAAAGATTTTAAGTCTGTGGGCGTGGGGTAATCCCGGATGGCCAAGGTCTTTTCTGGGTCTACAGCGACCCCCTCTGCAGACACGATATGCCAGAGGAAGTGGATTTGGGGTTGAATTAATGTGCACTTTTTTGTATTCAGGGTGAGGTGTGCTTGCTGGAGATGATGGAAAATGGTATCCAGGTCCTGGAGATGCTGTTCTATCAAAGGGGAGTAAATAATAACATCATCGATGTATACGAAGCAGGTCTTTCCAATTAACCCCCTCAATACTTGTTCCATAAGCCGTTGGAAAGTGGCTCCAGCATTCTTTAAGCCAAATGGCATTACTTTAAATTGGAACAAGCTCTCAGGGGTAATTACAGCAGTCTTCTTTTTACTCCCCTCGTTCATCGGCACCTGCCAATAGCCACTGCGGAGGTCCAATGTACTAAAATCGGCCACTCCATGCAGTGACTCAAGTATTTCATGAACCAGAGGCATGGGATATGTGTCCAGGTTTGTCTTTGTGTTCATGCCCCTGTAGTACACGCAGAAACAATAGGTGTCATCTGTTTTCTTCACTAGGACTACAGGGGACGCCCAGGAGGAGGAAGATGGTTCAATTATTCCCTTGGCGAGCATTTTATCTATATGTTGTTTAATAATATCCCTCTTCAGTGGAGAAACGTGATACACCCAGTGTCGAACCGGGACTTCATCGGAGGTATGGATCACGTGAGTAACCCCACGGCCGACTTCTAGTTGATCTGTCCATACCCCCGACCACTTCTTCAACACCGGCCTGACCTCTTCGGGTTGTTCCTCCACTGGGGCAGCCGCCGAGGTTTGGATTTCACTCCTCATTGCTGCATAAAAGTTGATGAGCTTCATACTTAGATCTTCTCTTGGCTTATGCATAAAATCTCATACCACTTCCCCTGGCACCGTATACCCCCTGGGACAGAGATGAATAGTCATCTTCATGGCTATTAAAGAATCCAGCCCAAGGAGTAACGGGATGGAAGGGTGCCGGTCATCCAGGACGTAGGTCTCCATTTCCCAGGTGGTGGACAGCACGCTGTACCTCAGGGGGACTCTGCCTAAGGCCATGTGTTCACTCTCATCCACCAACAGGAATCGGATGAATGGGGCAGGTGTTATCTTGTCTGACGGTTGGTTACTCCAGTACGACTTGGAAGTACCCCAGTCCCGTTCCACTTGCGAGCCGACCTTAACCAGATCTTCCACCGATCCCACAACCCCCTCGAGACACCCAGTTAGCCGCGGGTTGCAGGCATTCAGGATGCGGCGGACCACCTCTTCTTCGGACATGGCCGGCCGCCATTTTAAACACAAAGCCCTATATTCATAGGCAAAGTCCCGGATGGATTGTGCTGGAAGTTGCACCATGGATCGCAGCTTGTCTTTAAGTTCGGTTTCATAATCCTCAAGAAGAAAAGGTGCGAGGAAAGCTTGTCGAAGCATCAGTCCCTGATGTTTTTCTTCGCGGTTAGCCACCAGCTGTGCACTGGCCCCGAAAGGGAGGCCCCTGTCACTCCCAAAAGCTCTTCAGCTGTCAAGGGAGTGACAGCCAAATACGCCTCCCCTTCTTCCACAAAACTGGGGATATCGTCGGTAGTATATTCAGCCCCCAAATTGGGAAAGGCCAGGCATACCACAGGGGTGACAGGCCGGTTAACATATATGCGCCTTGAGATACCTGAGGCGTAGAGTGGATAAGTGACTGACGGTATGTCAGGAGACTCCTTCTGACTACCACTGAAGAGATTCTTGCCAGCATCGATCTCGCCCTCTGGAGGCACAGCACGATCTCTTGCCCATATATTCTTTCATATCCTCCTGGGAGCTGCTGATGTGGGTCCATAAAGCAACCTCGAGTTCTAAGGCACTTTCAGCTACTTCACTGACCCTCTCATTCAATCGAGCGAGTTGCTGTGCCAGATCTTCCTAGGTGCTACTGTTCTCAATTTAAAATCCCAAATTCCTTATTGTAATCCTGCGTTAGTGTCTGGCAATTTCTTACACTACTACAGTACTTTGTTTGGTCCACATGTCCAGTCTTTAGTGGACCTGCAGTAATGGGTGGCAATATTAATAGGAGCGTGCAGGTATTTTACAGACCCACTTCTAATATGTTTATGCTCAATCATTTTTTAGTGTATTGTACAATGAAATTTTGGGACGGGGCAATAAATATACAATTCTTTCTGGACCACACGTAGATTTCTGTGACAACAGAATTGTCTTCTGATCAAACTCAGTGTTGTCCCATTTCGATATATTGTTACATCTTGTTCTACTTTCTGTATTATCATTACTGAACTCAAATAATCTGCATTTATATTAGAAGAATTAACTTTTACAATCTAATCCTTAATAATCCAATTCTGTACAAGTATATGCCTATGTTTTCTTATAATAAATTTAGCTAAATTTGGGCATGAAATATACAGTATATATTAAGCTAAATACAATCCCATTTTGTTCAGCTTCCTATATTTTATGTTTAATAAACTCTCCTGATAGGAATGTAACATTTTTTATATCTGATTTTTATATCCATAGATCCTATTATCATAAATGTCACTTTCAGTCCATGGACTGTGCGCATACAAATCCTCCTTTTTTGCCAAACATGCATAAATTGTTTTCTAAGAAATCAACAGTATTGACAATTAAATTTACAAAGGCATGCAGAAAATATCCTTTCATTCTCATACGAAGATTAGATTGTTTTGTTTAGTACTTACTATACTATAATCTAATAAAATTAATCTATCCTTCTTGCACCATAGGCCTGACTCAAGATCCCTGCTGACCCTTCTGCCATGTAGAGACCCCAGGTACCATGATGCATATATTTTGGGACTACCACCTGCTTTCAATCTTCTGGTTAAAAAGGTCCAAGTTTCTGAACTCCATTCTTCCTATAACTAGCCCTTTTGTTCCTCACATGTCTTTCTTTTATTGGATCTCTCTACTGTTTCCTTTGCAATTATACAGCAGAGTGTTTGCTTTGGGAATGCTTCCAGCAAAAAATGTAATCGCCTTCTGGTGGATCTTCACTAATCCCTTCTCATTTATCCATTGGAAATCATCCTGCTACAACTTTATGCTGTTAAAGCTCTGAGCTGCTTTAGGAAGCAAGACCTTGTCTTGCGGTGAGAAAAAAGGACAGCTGCTGTACATGCTTTTAAATGATCAACACGCAGCGCGACAAGCAGAACACGCAGCTCGGCAACAGCAAGCCAGTAGCTGATCCGTCCGCATCTCCTCAGCGTGCGTTCAGCCCATATATATGGTCACATTCATATACATGGGAAACAGCTTACGGGCTTGTGTGAATGTGATTACTCACTGAACTAGGGTTTAGATACCTGATACCTTTTCTCTTTCTCTGCAGACTGGCTGACTGACAACCCTACTACCATTGATGTAATCTCTGGTATCCACCCTCCTGGACCTGGCCCTTCCTGTCATTACTCTTCATTAACCAACACACCCATTCCTTCCCTCAGTTCTGTATTGGACTCCGGTCTGTAAAGATGTGCTATATTTTTTTCACATAATTTAAAAGTATACACGGTTACCATAGTTGTATCCCCAAATATTTTTCTGTAGTTTTTGTCTCCTTATTACAATATATATATAAAATAACCAAACAACAACCTCCCTAAACACACATGGAAACTTCTGGCCTTAATAATGAAGAGCTGCCAATTACAGGCTTGTAGATGGCAGTAAGATGGTTAGACCTGTCCAGATGTACCATGGGTTTATATTTAAAGGCATTAAATTTGAATACAGCAGGTCCTGCTTGCTGCATCCATAACATGCCTGTTTTACCAAAGTTGCCTGGTTGAAGACACCAGAATGACTCATCTTTGTAGTGTTCACAATGGAGTGAATCATTTTAGTTGCCGGGTTTAAAACAAAATGATGCAAAAAATACTGGGAAAATATTAATAAAATTCAATAAAAACCTTACAGTATTAGAAACGCTAGTGATACATCTACTTGTGACTGAACACTGGTGTTAAAATGAACTACACTCTTGCTAATCGGAAAATTGTATCATCATATGCTACATCTTACACAGCGTTTCACTTTCACATTTTACCTGCTACTTTACATGGTGTCCAGCACTAAATACATTGTATGCATACTGTGGCCATCCGAGGAAATAACATGCTTGCAAAGAGAGAAATTTTGGGGTGCCAATCCAGCTGTCCCTGTTTATTTCTTGTTCAAAACAAACGCACAATGGTATAAAAAGGAAACAAAAGAACAATCACACAAATAAAGTGGTTGAAATTAATCAGGCTTGCTGGTTTGCCTTGGGTAATTTGTGGAGCTCCTTAGCTCTGGTCATTTTATATAGAAGTGATGCCTCCTTCCCGGAGATTGCATTTTTGTAGCCCAGGGATCAGAAGGGATGGAGACAGTTGCCCTCGCTGGGTGTTTTCTCAGTACTTTGGAGAAAGAAAAAGACAAGACAGTTAGTGTCAGGGCCCTTTCTCAACCTGGGGTGGTATCACATTGCTGGTAGGGTGATCCTAAGATGCCCATGAGTAACAATACACATTCATATGTATAAATCTCCCAGTGGGAGTGTGATATATCTTGTAAACTGTGGCCAAGAGGTAGAGCAACACATGGAAAAGGCATCTAAGCAGTAGGATTCAGTTTGTTCTGTGATGTTGTATACAAAAATTTTATTTAACAGTGATCAGGTTGGGAAAACATAGTACCGTTGAAAATGACTACAAACACTTTCATATCTCTACCTGGCGTTTTCTTTTAACATTGAGAATTTGGGAATGCAACTTCTGGAATCAATCTCAGGAGCAAGTCTGGATTGACCTCCACGTGAGATTTCTCTACCTTGCATGACATGCTCGCACACACATTGACTTACAGAGGACCAAGTGCAAGTCATCCTAACATATGGCAATAAAATGGGAATATCATTAGAAAAATGCTTGCAAACATGGAATAACTCTGTACGGACAATGATTGGTCCTGGACTTGAACTTACAATTGTGGAGGTACAAGACTGAAATTGATAAAGTATAATTCAATCACAGATAAAAAGGAAGTAAAATTAGGTATGGTATACTGAGGGCAATATAGTGCTGCAATTGTTAGCACTACTGCCATGAACAGTCTGTTTCCTCGGAATTTACAAATTTTACTTGTGTGCATGAGAGTTATTCTCTGGGAACTCTTCTTTATATTCCATTTTCAAACGTGTAAGTTGATTAGTGACTCTAAATTGGACAAGTAGGAGTGAGCTTATGTGAGGGTGTGTGTATGTGTGAGGGAGTGTGTCTTGTGTATGACTGGCCAAGGTTGATTTCCAGAACCCGGGCTTGTTAATGAATGAATGGATAGATAGTTGTAAAAATTGAACAAAACAAAACAACACATTGCAGTTCAATATAATTTTTCTGAACCTCAAATGTGAATAATTTGAATTATTTGGGTTTCAGAAGCAAAGATTATTTGTAACAAGATCAGAAGAATGCATTTCCTTCCAATTGCATAGTATGATACATTTTTGGAGAAGAAGCTTTTCATGAAAACTACTGTATTACTATTAGAAAAATGAAAAATAAAAGATATTACACTAAAACAAGATGTTTAAAAAGTAATCACTAAATCATTTATGTCAGATTGTTATAAACTCATAGTGTCTGCCTCAAGTTGCAATTGCTCAAAATCACCTAACATATTTTATTAGACAGACAAAGGAACCATTTTTTATATTTATATACTACTGAGGCAAAGTGGATTATTTTCATAGATCAGTTTTTAAGATCTTTGGTATTCTACAGAGCACTAGGTGGAAATTATAAGGCCTTTGGTATTCAATAGGACTCTAACTTGTGAAGATTCACATATTCTTTTACCTTATGTTTCATTTGGAAGTATCAGTTCATCAGTTAGAAGGGGCAATTGTACTATATTAGTGTATTGTGTATGCGTAAAGCATGTCACTATTAATATTCAATATACTGTACAATATATGGGTTGTTACATCATCATAGTAGTTAAGAATTGCTGGGGTACTCTCACATCATAATATACAGTAGTTCATTTCAAAATGAGGGACACTCTAATGTTATAATATAGCTATTTTCTCAGTGAGTTAGCCCAAAACGCACAAAATAAAAAACCATTATCATTTCAGCAGTAACATAGGAAAGCATGTCTAGTTCGGTTTTAATACATTTTCAAATTTATTTAAACAGTCTCCCATATGATAAAACTCATAACACCTATAAATTGATAAAGTAATTACTGGAGTCAGGAAGCCTTAAAAAAAGAAATCCTGGAATGTGACATTAGAACAATCTAGACGAGAACAGGCCATTCAGCCCAACAAAGCTCGCCAGTCCTATCCATTTATTTCTTCCTAAAAACATCAAGTCGAGTTTTGAAAGTCCCTAAAGTCTTACTGTCTACCACACTACTTGGTAGCTTATTCCAAGTGTCTATCGTTCTTTGTGTAAAGAAAAACTTCCTAATGCTTGTGTGAAATTAACCCTTAACAAGTTTCCAACTGTGTCCACGTGTTCTTGATGAATTCATTTTAAAAATATCAGTCGTGATCCACTGTACTAATTCCCTTCATAATTTTAAACACTTCAATCATGTCTCCTCGTAATCTTCTTTTGCTTAAACTGAAAAGGCTAAGCTCTTTTAATCTTTCCTCATAATTCAACCCTTGTAGCCCTGGAATCAGCCTAGTCACTCTTCTCTGGACATTTTCTAGTGCTGCTATGTCCTTTTTGTAGCCTGGAGACCAAAACTGCACACAGTACTCCAGATGAGGCATTGTGGAGCCATTGCAAGCCAGCACATCACTACATCTTCACTACATCTTCTTTTATTAGTTTACATGAAAAATGAACCCCTATAAGTTATTATTCAATGATGGATGCTGTGCCTCACCCCAAGAAAACCACTGACTGAGAAGATAAGTACACATATCAGAGGCTCACAAACTGAGCTAAGGTGCCTGTCCTGGATGGAGATGATGACTTTTGGAGAACAAATGTTTTCTGTCCAGTATCTTACAGTTTTTTTACAATTGCTAAAGCACAATTTTGACAACAAGGCTCATTGTTGCAAATCATTTAGCACAATTCACAAAACACCTCACCCAAAGAGCAAAACACCTCACATATCCTGCAAAATGAAACACTGCAACCAAAACTACATATATAATGATCATAATCAAACTACTGCACTAAATGGCACACATGTCAGTTATATCACCAGATTTTTGTCTAACCAACTACACACTGTTGGGCAAAATGAAAAGCACTCTCATCTTTAGTATGCTCTGCCACAATACTAAAATAGTCCAAATTGTAGAAAATTAGAGTGTTCACATGCACAGAAATATTTGCAGATACACACACATGCATTTATTTTTCACCAAACAAGTCAGTGCAACATATGCACAGCAGATATATTTACATTGGAGCGAACAAAAATATGCTCAGAAAAAACAGTAAACTGAAAAAGAAAATGTGCAGAAGAAATATATAGAAAAAAAAGAGGCAAGAAAAATAATTAGGCAGCATCTTGCCTCTCAGCTGGGTCTGGCCACAATGCCTCGTCCACATCACAGGCAATATCTTCCCTTGCCAGACATCGAGGGAAGAAGCGCCTTGAGTGCCTTATCCATTCCTGAATCGCACCCACATCAATTTCATCACATGCCTCTTCCATAGCCTGCACAAGAGGCATGCGCACATAGGGCTGCCGGTCGTATACCTTCCACCGCCATGCCGAAAAGAACTCTTCTATGGGGTTCAGAAATGGTGAGAATGGTGGGAGGTATTGCACGAGAAACAGTGGGTGGTCAGCAAACCAATTTTGGACTGGGGCTGCATGATGAAAGCTCACGTTGTCCCATACTACAACATACCGGGTTCTTGCATGGTCTGCATCATTCATACACTCTGGTGGAATGAGAATGTTATGGAGTCTGTCCAGAAATGTTAGAATATGGCCTGTGTTGTATGGTCCAAGGTTGGCATGACGGTGGAGGACACCATGCATATTGGAGATGGCAGCACACATTGTGATGTTCCCACCACGTTGGCCAGGAACATCTATAATGGCTCTGTGGCCAATGACGTTTCTTCCCCTTCTTCTGGTCTTTGCTAGGTTAAAACCAGCCTCATCTATGAAGATGAACTCATGTGGGATTGCATGAGCATCCATTTCCAGTACTCCCTGAAAACAATGAACTAAAATCAGTCAATATGGTGTTATCCAGTACACTGGGAAACAATGTTGCGTGTAATGTGCTGAAGTCAATATTGTACTTACATCCACATATACTCGTCTGAGCTCTTTGTTTCTTTGAGAGTTTCTTTCAAAAGGCACCTTATACAATTGTTTCAGGCTGATTTGGTTTCTCTTGAGAATGCGAGCCAATGTGGACAGACTGACTCGTTGAATGTTGGTGAATATGGTGTTGTCTTGGATGATGTTGCTTTGAATTTCTCTTAATCTGATTTCATTATTCTCCAACACCAAGTTTACAATGGCAGCTTCCTGTACCCCTGTGAACATTTCGCCCCTTCCTCCACCATGGTTGCGTCTCTCAGTCCTTTACAAAAACAAAAAACAAAAATATAGGGCTTGGACAATGCAGCCTAAAGATTCCCCCACAGTAGAGTAAATTGGACAGGAAACTTGTACAGTTAGTGTATGACATTAGCCATTCATGAAGACAACAGGTGTCACCCAACTGATACACTATGACATGGGGTGTACTACACAGTGTGAAAGACATTTTGGTTGCATACCTGTGCTCCAGTCTAAATGTCCGGATGACAGAGGCGACAGTAAAATGGCTCAAGTTGGGCTGCACTCTACGTCCAGCCTCTTGCATTGTCAGCCCATGGTTGATGACATGATCAACTAAGGTTGCTCTGATTTCATTTGACAGTTGCTGTCTTCTTCGCCCATGACCTCCTATACCAGCTCTACCCCTACCTCTCACTCTTCCTCCCCCTCTCATCCTCACCCTCCCTCTTCCTCTTCCTCTCTCTGCAATGTCTTCCATTGTTCTTGAAAAAAAGGTGCTCACCTGTGGTCTTTTTATAGTGCTTACTTCCTGATTGAAGTGGTAACAATTAACCATTGAGGTGTTTGGCCAGGTGGCACATATATTGGCCAATTAGCTCATGTTCTGTCCTTTTGAATGGCAGTGTGTTGTAATGGCAAACATGTGACTTTATGTCAGATTGTTGTGTCTTATGCAGAGAACCGTGTTCAGTGCATTTAGAAAGTGCCATTTTGAATTGCAAAATGTGTGTAAAGCAGGAAATGTGTTTAGAGTTTTAGAGACTTGAGAAGAGGTTTTGCTCTCTGTGTGTCAGTTTGAATAATTGTGCTATGCATGTCATTTTTGTGTGTTAGCAATTGTGAAAAACTGTAAGATGGATCATTATGGCAAGAAACAATGTTCTCTGTCTCTTTAAAACAGACCCAATGATTGTAAACTCTTCTTTGATTTATCAAATGATTTTTTTAATATTTAGAAATGAGAGTTTTTGTTTAATGTCTACTAAATTTATATTGAACTTAAATTTCATGAAAGTAGGGAAACATTGGCAAGTTTTAAGCCATAAAGGCAAAAGCAACCAATTCAGTGGGTGAATAATAATGTATACTGCTTCTGATCACCAAATTATAACATAAATCAGGTTCTCACAGCAACTTAATCCAACTGAGTTTCGTTGAGGGCAGAGCTTTGTGCAAGGTAGGAACACACCATCCCTTGTAAGTCAGAAACATGGAGTTCAAATGCAGGACCAGGATCTGCTGTTGCCACCATCCACATGGCCAAGTATTTAAATCAATTAAAACTTCAAGTTTTCTTGTGTTGGTCTCTACGAGCTTTGCATAGCAGGATTTGGGCAGTTTATCCAATTCTTCCTGGCAGATCCAATAGATTGGATGGGAAGCATCTGTAAACTGCTATCTTCATGTCTCTCCAGAGATGTTCTATGGGATTTAAGTCTGGGAATTTGATGGGCCACTTAAGGACAGACAGTGGCTTGTCCTGAAGCTACTTGAGCATTGTCTTGGCTGTATGCTTCGGGTCATTGTTGTGCTGGAAGGTTAACCATTGCCCCAGCGTGAGGCTGTGTGGGCTCTGGAGTAGTTTTTTTAAGGACCTCTCTGTATTTGGCTGCATTCATTCATCCATTCCTCAATACTGGCCAGTCTCCCTGCCCCTGATACTGAGGAGCATCCCACAACATAATGTAGCCACTGCCATGTTTCAACATAGGGATGGTATTAGGCAGGTAATCAGCAGTACCTGTTCTTCACCACACATAGCATCTGGAGTTCTGCCTAAAGAGTTAAATTATTGCCTCATCTCATTGCAGAATCTTTTTCCTCGTATTTTTAGAGTCCTTTAAACACTGCTTGGCACACTCCAACCAGGAGCTAACCATTCTACCATATATACCTGATTGATGGCTACTGACATGGTCCTCCTTCCAACAGGCTCTCTCATCTCAGCAGAAGATTTCTGAACTTCTATTAGAGTGATATTTGTGTTCATGTTCATCAGGCTGACCAGTGCTCCTGGGAACACTTATAGCTTTAGAAATGATTTTATACCCTTGCCCTGATCTATGCCTCACCACAACTTGATCATGGAGATCTATTCAGAGTTACTTGGAGTTCATGGCTTGGCTTTTGTCCTGACATGCAGTGTGAACAGGAGTGTGCCTTGCTTGCAAAACAATGTGCAAATAATTCAGTTTGCCACAAGAGAACTCCAATCAAGTTCTGGACACAGGTCAAGGATAATTAAAGCAAACGGGATACATCTGACACAATTTGGAGCGTCACAGCAAAGGGTCTGAATACTTATATAAATGGAGAGATTTCAGTTTATGATTTTTAATACATTTGCTAATCCTTCATTATGGGTTATTGGCAAATGTATCTATTTAAAATGAAATCTAGAGCACAATAAAGCATGCGGAAATTGAAGGGCTTGGAATACTTTCTGAGTTCACTGTAAATTATGTGTCTGTTGTGGTTTTCTTCTGGTAATAATTTGCCTATTCTTTTGCTGATATTCTTGGAACTTTAAAGCCTGCATTCTCTTCTTCACGATTTTGATTTCATTACCCTTTGATGAGTAAAGAGTAAACATGCCATACACATGCCAAAAATATTGCAGCATTTATAGCAGGTGGTGGGGTTGCTCTTATCACCTTTAGTCAGTAATATATTTCAACTTAGCCATACTGAAATTTTCACTGTCAAGGATTAACAACTTTTCTTGGAAATAACCAATATTTCATCTGAAGATGGTCCCAGTGTTCAGTTTTAAAATGCTTTACTGTTCTGAAAAGATTAAACTCATGTTACTCAATATGGAGTTTACAAAGTGGAAATAAGACAAGTTGGCTGTAATGTAGATAAGGACTGTAAAACAGATGTTTAGACAATTATAAAATATGCATCCACTGGTTATCACACCAAATGTAGGATCACTGGGAGCCAAAGCCTAATTTGGTGCCATCTGTTCATGAAGGTGATTTCACAATTGGGAGTATTTACTCTTTCAGATGTCTTTTTGCCAAAGTTTTATATTAGATTCACTGGGAATGATTCACTTATTGGATGTCCTACACCACATTTCTTCTAAGATGCAATTCAACTGTCTTCCAGAATTCATCCACATGCACAAGAGTATATATTGATATTGCGCTGGACAGTAGGCAAGGACTTGTGTCTCAGTCAGGATGGTGCATCAGTCATTACCTGGCTGAGTGGCCACCATACTGAATGGTTGAGAAGAAAGGCAAGCTATTACCTGCCTTTGCCAGGAGGTTGCAGCCTCAGTCTGAATATAATGACATCTCCGCAGGGATGGACCGAAGTTCCATACATGGCCATGAGGCCAGTGTAATGGAGGGACAGGGGGAGATGATCAATTCATCTTTAGTGGTTCACCCAATACGTTTAGAGGGCAGCATCCCTGTGCTAGGATTCCCACATGGACACCCTCAGGGCATGCTGGGCCCACTAGCACCAAGAGGCAACCCTGTTGAGTTCCGTGGGGGCTGATAGAGAGAGCTGCCAGGATTAATAATCCATACTTTGTGGAGCTTCCGTTAGATCCAGAAGTACTTGCAACAGGCTATGCCCTACCTCCAGAAGTACTCCTGGGTCCAGGATAAAGCAAGCCGCTCAATGTCGTGCAGGCAAGTTGGAGTCAGAAGTGGAGGACAGACAAAGCTTTCCTGGGAGGAGTGGAAGGAGAGGGAGGAAAAGAGAAAGAGAATTGCATTGGAATTGTGATTGTATTTATTAAAGAAGTTTTTTTATATGGTAATAATTTAAAAAAATAAATCTGTCATTGTATTGAAACTTGTGTCATGGTGGTTGTGTCTGAAATAACTTCTACTGGTCATAATATATGTACAAATGAATATAAATAAATTCGTCTTGTGGCAAGGGATGTGTAAAAATGAACATGTTTATTTATTTTTACCTCATTCATTTATTTATTATTTTTTAAAAGTTGAATACTGTTTATATTTAAAATTTATTCAAGTTTTATTTAACACTCCAGAGGTCTTTGTTTTTATCTATCATGCCATAGACAAACCCTTTAACTGCAATTATAAATTATTTCTTGTGAATATTTTAGTTATGCTGAAAAAATAAATATAATTGTATAACGGGCATCATGAATTTGAATATTTTTTAATGTTTTACCAGATGAATACCTTAGACTCACAAAAATAACCAAAAAAAAAGCTAATGTAATGTCACCGTAATTCATGATTAAAATTATTTATTAAAGGCAGACATTACCAAATTATGAGGTAACAAATGAAATGTTCAAGAGCAGTTTTGTTTATACTCAGAATTTAATGTAAAATATGAATAAATTCTTATTTTCAGACTTGGCTTCACCAGAGACTGAAAGTATTTTTTAAGCTTTCAACACATTTTAATTTTCCTCAGAAAACACTTTAAAGGTTTCTGCACATTTGCAGCTTAAGCCAAAAAATTATTTTTGGTCTATTATAGTGTTTTAGTACTCAACAATCCATTTCCTTTGTACGTTCCTCGAGACCCTTTTGCACATCTGGGACGGCATGATTATAATATACGCTACCGATCCCTAGAGCAGCAGCAAAAAGAAAAACAAAATGAATAAAAGATCCGGAGTGCGATTGCCTAACCCCAGGACCTTCTTAACATTGTGTAGGCACAATGGGAAGTGGTTGGGGGCCCCAGGAGCATTAGGGCCTAGGATGCTTCTGATGCCTATGTATGTTTCTGTTTTGCTGTCAAAACAGGGGCCCCAGCTAATGCTGCTAAGATGGCCCTGACTAACACTACTTCTCTACTAGCCGCACAATAAGTACAGAGCTCATGACAGAAGCAAATGCATGACTGTAAATTAAATTGTTATTGTAAATACTTTAGAATATTACAAAATAGTAAAAACAAATACATCAGCTATTTACAAAAACCATTGCTCTGCAGCACACTCCCCACATAGACAGTTCTAGCATGAAACATTCTTCTAATAAGATGAATATACAAATAACGGATAACCATAAAGGATTAAGAGTGAGAAAAATGTTGTTTAAAAGTCCATCAGAGGAATCACTCTTCTTTCATCAAGCCATACCTCAATACATACATCAAGCTATACCTCAATACTGGGAAACATCTATCATCCACAGCCTCATCCCACAGACATGTCAAGGCCCTCTCCCATGTTCTCCATTAAAAAGGTTAAAGGATTCCCAATGTTGGCAAATCACCTTGACTTCCATGAGAATGAACCCAGGTTCACTTGACTCCTTTTGTAAGCAGCATAGTTTTCCCAGTAATATCCACAATCTTCTCTCTGGCACTATTTCTTGCCTTTCTTCTCCTTCCCTTTGCTACTATAGCTTTACCTTTTTATGTATGGTCAGCCCCTTCCCTTTTAGCTTTTATTGGCCCTCCGAGTCAGGTGCTCCTTTCCAGGTAATCCACAGGTTTCTAATACCTAATCAGACTCTTTACTATTTACAATGATGATGAAAAGGTACAACCAGACAATAACACTCAAAACCACACATGACAACTGTTACACCTTCACCAAATAAGGGTCATGTATGTTGTGAAAGAGGGACCAGAATGGAAAATTGCAAAGACACTGCTATAGTGCAGAACAAGATCAGGCCTTAAGATGCCCAGGTGGGATTGATACTAATAGTGAGATTGTTAGTAATAACAGTTTACCAACAACAGGGTTACAATGTCCTAGTTTAGCGTATGGAGTCCTGGAGATAAGTTACTGCATGTCAACCAATCTAACTTCCTGGTAGTGGGGAACAAAAGGATGTATTCCTGGTGTCCTCCACTCCTTAAAAGACAAATATGTTTGAGTTCTGATATACTCCTAAGTTGAAAGAAGCTACCATGAACAACTGAGTTTACTTCTTTGTAGAACTTGAGAGCAGAGTCAAAAATAATACCATTTTTTTTTTTACATGGTCGTGTACATTAGCTGACAATGGGCCTAAGTCATTTGCTATAACTCTGTCAGAGTCAGGATTCACAATATGGTAAAATCTGTTTTGTCTTGGTTTAGTTTAAGAAAAGTCTGTGACATCCAACACTTAGTGTCCCTTAGACAATTTGAAATGTGCTGCAGAGGATTATTTGACCTGGCTTGAGTGGAAGGTATAACTGTATGTCATCTGCCTGACAGTGTAATATTATGTTGTATTCTGAAAAATGGACCCATGGAGGAGCATGTACAAGGAGAACAGAAAGGACAGAGCCTACGATAGATCCTTGAGGTGTTCCACAAGCACTCCTTGCCGAGGAGGACTGAAAACTTCCCATCGTAACCGAAAATGTTCTGTTTTCTAAATAAGAGGCAAACCACTTTAGTGCAGTAGCCTGAATGCCAACACTATTTTTCAGCATATCCAACAAAACAGTGTGTTCGACAAGTACTTTTAAGAAAGACACATTAAACCAGGGTCATTCAGCCCATACTAAAACAGAGACAGTAGAAACTATGATTATGGGGAATGTTCACTTAAACCTATGTTGAGTACTAGACAATTCATTTAGCTGTATGAATTTTTTCCATTGCTTTGTGCTATGAGTTAGCTCTACACAGAAGGAAACAAAACACAAAACCTCAAAACAAGATACTTGTTTTTTCTCCAGTATTGTTTATTTAATTTTATTCAACTACAGGCACACAAACACTGGAAACACAAAGCAGATGAGATTAAGTTTTTGAATTGAAGATCTGCCTCTACA
The DNA here is from genome assembly GCF_900747795.2 of Erpetoichthys calabaricus. Lineage (NCBI taxonomy): Eukaryota > Metazoa > Chordata > Cladistia > Polypteriformes > Polypteridae > Erpetoichthys > Erpetoichthys calabaricus. Next base: position 148,807,695 of record NC_041396.2, read on the forward strand.
CGTCATTCATTGGTCAACAGTCCTCTCTCCAGAAGTCAGTCCCGTGTGGCTTGCAGTACCTGTTTATGAAGAATGTACAATATTTTAGCAAAAAATGCATGTGTTTTGCATGTTGTAAGCAAACTTCTTTACAAATGACATTAGTAACATGAGATTCTTTTTTCCATGAATGTTTTTCACATTGTTTGCCATTCTAAAGCGTTGGTCATCATTAGCTTGTATTATACCATGAACTTTTTTTATCTTTCTTCTGCATGAAAACATGAGAGTAAATGTTATTTTTGGTCATCACTACAAAACACATATAAGTAACATATATGAAAATATACGGTGGCGTAGTGGTAGCGCAGCTACCTTGCAGTAAGGAGACCCAGGTTCGCTTCCCAGGTCCTCCCTGTGTGGAGTTAGCATGTTCTCTCTGTGTCTGCATGGGTTTCCTCTGGGTGCTCCGGTTCCTCCTTCAGTTCAAAGATATGCAGGTTAGGTGCATTGGCAATCCTAAATTGTCCCTAGTGTGTGTGTCCTGTGATGGGTTGGCACCCTGCCTGGGATTAACAAAATGAACATGCTAGGGTATGCATTACATTTTGTCCTGGAGCAAATTTACATGATTAGATTGAGAAGACGAAAAAAGTCAGAAGGCTAACTTTGCTGTTTTCACAGCAGTTGCTGCCACTGCTACACCAAGAGATGTGTGGGTGCGAGAAAGGAGTCAACAATGGTGGGAATGTTACTGTTGTCATAGCAGAAGCTCTCCTCCATTGTTGTTTTGCTGTGCTGCCGGCGCTGGCTGATGATGGCAGCACTCAGCCCATGCGTATAGACACAAAAACATATAAATTCCATTCTGACTGTTCTCATTCATGTCGCCTGACCAGGAATTGGATATGTATGTGATCTATTACCACATATTAAAGCGACTCAAATCTGATTTGAAAAGATTGAAGTTACTGTATCCACGCAGCCCCACAAACATCAGACATGTCTCACATTAAGGCAAAAAATCAGATGTTAGTCACTTCAGTCTGGTAATGTGAATGTTGCTATTATATCATTATGTATGTATTTCTTAATATAGCTCGAGGAAGTTGCTTGGATCAGCACTCACAATTCTTCCTCTGTTCACACAAGCCCCTTTATCTGAATTTAATTTTGTTTTAAGAAATGTAGGTTGCATCTCTTAAAATATAAATAATAGCAAAAACAATATATAAAACAATATGCAAAAGTTTAAAATGACATGAGTGTCAATGTTTAAATTACATTAAGACAAAAATGCACATGTTGTATTTTACACAGGTTTTAAATGCCCACTCTTGCGTAGCTAACAACATAGATGTTAATTGATTAATCTTAACATTATTTTCCAGTTAATGATAAGTTTATCCATTCTTTTGGCATTATTTAATGTGGTAGAGTGATTTGTAAAAGCTTAATTTAGATTTATTGAAAACACCAAAACAGCAGTATCCAAAAAAGGATTTTTTTTCCTGGAGTGGAGCATAACATCACAATTCTTGGCATTAGTTACAAAATAACTAAGCTTCCCATTAACAATATTGTTTATTCTATTTCTCGACTGATTCTGGTCTAGATCAAAGGAGATTCTTTGAAATACAATAAAAATTTTATAGGCATGTTATAAAACTTTGCCAAATCCCACTGTAACTTTCCAAGCAGACACTCATTTAAGAAATGCCAACTGTTACTATACAGCATACAAAGTTAGAAAAATAGAAAGCTGTTCCAGCTTACCAGTATACCTTTGGAGCTTTGAAATGTAATTATTTTTATTATTTTAGAAAGAGCATTATTTAAGAATAAAACAGGAACAATGTATTCAATAATTTATGTGATGTGTTTGGTTAAGTGTCTTTATTATAGAAAACTTTCACCATAGATCTGTACAAACTTTGAAAAGTCTTTTTACTCGTCTTGGCACTGGATTTTAAATTTCTTAAATGACAGATCCTAGTAATTTTGTACAGGCAGAATCATTTCCTCTACACTGATTCTCAACAGAGTGGGACGGTGGCGCAGTGGTCCTCGCAGTAAGGAGTCCTGGGTTCATTTCCAGTGTCCTGCCTGTTTGGAGTTTGCATGTTCTCCCCATGTCTGCGTGGGTTTCCTCTGGGAGCTCCAGTTTCCTCCCACAGTCCAAAGACATGCTGGTTAGGTGCATTGATGATCCTAAATTGTCCCTAGTGTGTGCTTGGTGTGTGGGTGTGTGCGTGTGTGCTCTGCGGTGGGCTGGCACCCTGCCCAGGATTTGTTCCCTGCCTTGTGCCATGTGTTGGCTGGGATTGACTCCAGCAGACCCCCGTGACCCTGTGTTAAGATATAGCGGGTTGGATAATGGATGGATGGATGGATGTTTCTGAACACAGGCAGCATCCCAAAGGATTAGTGTGCCAAGTCCTCCTTCTGAACTCCTTGTTCACCTATGACTGTGTGTCCAAAACACAGCTCCAGCTCCATTATTAAGCTTGCTGATAACACTACCATGATAGACCTAATTAGCAGCAACAATCAGTGCATTTACAGTTAGGCCCATAAATATTTGGACAGAGACAACGTTTTTCTAATTTTGGTTCTGTACATTACCACAATAAATTTTAAATGAAACAACTCAGATGTAGTTGAAGTTCATACTTTCAGCTTTAATTCAGTGGGGTGAACAAAACGATTGCATAAAAATGTGAGGCAACTAAAGCATTTTTTTAAAACAATCCCTTCATTTCAGGGGCTCAAAAGTAATTGGACAATTGACTAAAAGGCTTTTTCATGGGCAGGTGTGGGCAAGTCCGTCGTTATGTCATTATCAATTAAGCAGATAAAAGGCCTGGAGTTGATTTGAGGTGTGGTGCTTGCATGTGGAAGATTTTGCTGTGAACAGAGAACATGCAGTCAAAGGAGCTCTCCATGCAGGTGAAAGAAGCCATCCTTAAGCTGCGAAAACAGAAAAAACCCATCCGAGAAATTGCTACAATATTACATGTGGCACAATCTACAGTTTGGTACATCCTGAGAAAGAAAGCAAGCACTGGTGAACTCGGCAACGCAAAAAGACCTGGACGTCCACGGAAGACAACAGTGGTGGATGATCGCAGAATCCTTTCCATGGTAAAGAGAAACAACTTCACAACAGCCAACCAAGTGAACAACACTCTCCAGGGGGTAGGTGTATCGATATCCAAGTCTACCATAAAGAGAAGACTGCATGAAAGTACAGTGCATCCGGAAAGTATTCACAGCGCATCACTTTTTCCACATTTTGTTATGTTACAGCCTTATTCCAAAATGGATTAAATTCATTTTTTTCCTCAGAATTCTACACACAACACCCCATAATGACAACGTGAAAAAAGTTTACTTGAGATTTTTGCAAATTTATTACAAATACAAAAATTGAGAAAGCTCATGTACATAAGTATTCACAGCCTTTACAACATACACTATACACCGAAATATACAGTTTGTATACCGAAATGCTAGCACTGTGTATTGAAACATATGCACTATATAAAGAAACACATAGTATTCATAGTACACTACATAAGATATGCAGAGATTTTGTCTCTCACACAGTATACTGAAATGTGTATACACTATAATGAATTACACAGTATATGCTGAGATTTTGTCTGATGTATTATACAAAGACATGCATGGAATGTATGATGAGATTTTGTCTCATATACTATATACAAATACTTTTATCAATGAATATTTATTTACTTGATTGCAGTATACTTATTGCCAGTTTTTGCCAATTGAGTTAAAAACCTGAAACAAAACCAAGGAGGTTGTACATTTGTGTGTATTGTGCTGTAAGCATCCTTCGAAGCAGGGTCTAGTCATGCTCAGATATATTACTCCTACTGCCACTGTGTTGTGATGTTGTACAGGAAAACACAAAACCTGCATTTTGTCACCTCATAACACAGAAGTATCTGTTCATCATTTTACCGATACATTCCATGAAATAAACTGACTTACTTTCCATACAGTTCAATTTTCTGTTCAAGGAACAGATGTAGAGGTGGTGCACTCGTACAAATACTTGGGGGTCCACATTAACGACAGGTTGTATTGGTCTTGGATCACAGAGGAGGGAACTACATAAGAATGGGCAGAGCAGGCTGATCTTCCTTAGGAGAATGTAAGAAGTGGCATCCTTTATATCTTTTATGACTCTGTGATGGCCACTGGAATTTTTACATTGTGGTGTGTTGGGCTGGTAACATCACTTTAAGAGAGGCCCACTGAATCAACAACCTAATAAAAGGGCAAGCTCACTTATAGGACACACTCTGGAAGCCCTTGAGCCTTTCAGGAACCTACCATACAGGTAAGATTGTAGCGGGGCTACATAGTAATAGTATATTCTATGTGTGTGCTGAGTGCGTGTTGTTGTCATCGTCCCGTTTACTGTCCGTTATGTGTACGCCAGTGAATGTTGTCCCAGTAAATGCAGAGGGGACGGATGATGGAGAGAGACCGCAGCCCCAGGACTGAAATCACCTGTTTACACACCAGTTACATCCGGGACATTTTACATTTAAAAAAGAGGAGCGAGAGGTGGAGAGAGAGAGAGAGAGGAAAAGAAAAGAAAAGAAGACAATTTATCCAACCATCTACAAACTCATTACTGCTATTCATTGCTTTATTCCACTGCCTGCTTTTTCATCTACCGATCATTCATCACGACAGCCAGAGTAAAGAAACCCTGTGGTTGAAGTCATTCCAACCATTGCCAGGATGTTTACGGTGAGGTCGTTTTATTGTCGGGAAGAAGCACCATAACACCACAACCAGTTTCTATACCGCCAGACTTCATTTTGGGACACATTGTTTCACCACATTTTCAACTGCCATGTTTTTCAGATCTATGTTTGTATTTGTGTTGTGTACTTTTGTTAATTGTTTGGGGGCAAGGGAGGGTTTATTGTAAATATTTGTGTTAATATATATATTAATTAGTCACTGGTGTTTTGGGGATAAGTGGTAATTTGCACACACTTATACATATTTATTTATTATTGAATGTTTTTCTGTCCTTCATTTTACAATATATCTGTGTTTAATTTGACATATCCGTTTACTCTCTCTGGTTAGTTCGTTGTGTCGGGAAAATAAGACATCTTGCAAGGAGTATGGCTTTATATTAGAGCAAGAAACCTCAGGTATTCCAAGTTATAGTCTTGGTAGTGTAGTGGCCGGTCTGGGTAATGGGTTGGCCGTTACAAGTTCACTTCTTATAAATAATTATAAAGGAAGAATAAAAAGGTATAATTAGTTACTTAGAGAACAGGAACCCTGTGATATGGCCAAAATTGGTCTGTGTTTTTGAGGGGTTTCAGAATAAAATATATACATTTCACTGTATTGTACATGCATTTCAGTATAAAAATAATCCTTTCAGTGTACAATGTGAAAGTTTAACAATATAGTGTGTAAAAGGAGACACAACAATGTGAGAGGGTTGGGGCACCACCCAGGTGACCCCATAAAACTAGAGGTGAATAAAATAAAGGAAGCATACAATAAATGCAGAGTAGTCTTTACAGATTGGGGTTCTAATAGAACTGTTGATCATATGGCTTTTAGGCAGGAAAAGGTGGGTTCAGGACGGCGGACAATGGAAGTGCACGTTGGAGGTGGAATGGCTGTCAATCTTCTGTTCTGCAGAGGGAAGGAAGAGAGAATGCATTAGTAAACATCACCAAACCTTCGGCAGGTAACTACCATCACCAGAGTACCATCACCAGAGCACACAAGTGCATAAAGTTCAGTATATAATGCATGCATGTCACTACAGAGTGCATGCACCTCAATAAATAGTGTATGCATTTCTGTACAGCATATGAATTTCAGTGTATAGCATAAGTGTTTCCTATGTAGTGTATATGTTTCAGTATGAATTTCACTATAGACAATGCACAGTTAAAAATTTTCATCGATTTTCCAGAGAAGGCCCTGGCCCACTTTGTAGACCTTTGAGAAGGCCTTACACTCTTTTCACAATGTTTGTGTCTCTGCAGTTCTCAACTTCCACAGCATCCCCGCAAATGTTATTGGTGCTGATATCAAGAATTGCATTGTTGTTGTAGCAACACTGAGTCAGAAGGCTGGTCTGTTCATTCATTTACATGCTCTTCAGTAACCTGGTTATTAACAAAAATCTGGTTTAAAAAATGCATTGAAACCTGCTTGGAGAACTCAGGTTATTGGTCTCTGAGAATCCAGCTTAACACACATTTCTCTGCAAGTAACCAGTTATTTGGCCACATAAACCCTTAACTGGGTTACAGTTATGGAACTGTAGTCTGCCAATGTCCATTGCACTCTGTCAGCCTGTGCATAAGTTAGCTATGAACACACTTTCTGCAGCCACAGTTAGAAAATGCTGAACATGTCCACAAGATTAATTTCCTGAGGCAAATGCAGACGATCACATTATTCTTTCTCCTGGTTGACATAATCAGCTTCAACAACTTTAAAGACAACTTTTTTCTAATTTTGGTTCTATACATTACCACAATGAATTTTAAATGAAACAACTCATTACATCAGATGCAGTTGAAGTGCAGACTTTCAGCTTTAATTCAGTGGGGTGAACAAAACGATTGCATAAAAATGTGAGGCAACTAAAGCATTTTTTTAACACAATCCCTTCATTTCAGAGGCTCAAAAGTAATTGGACAAATTAAATAACTGGAAATAAAATGTTCATTTCTAATAATTGGTTGAAAACCCTTTGCTGGCAATGACAGCCTGAACTCATGGACATCACCAGATGCTGTGTTTACTCCTTTTTAATGCTCTGCCAGGCCTTTACTGCAGCAGCTTTCAGTTTCTGATTGTTTGTGGGCCTTTCTGTCTGAAGTTTAGTCTTCAACAAGTGAAATGCATGCTCAATCGGGTTAAGATCAGGTGACTGACTTGGCCATTCAAGAATTTTCCACTTCTTTGCTTTAATAAACTCCTGGGTTGCTTTGGCTGTATGTTTTGGGTCATTGTCCATCTGTATCATGAAATGCCGCCCAATCAATTTGACTGCATTTAGCTGGATTTGAGCAGAGAGTATGTCTTTGAACACCTCAGAATTCATTCGGCTGCTTCTGTCCTGTGTCACATCATCAATAAACATTAGTGTCCCAGTGCCACTGGCAGCCATGCACGCCCAAGCCATCACACCGCCTCCACCGTGTTTTACAGATGATGTGGTATGCTTTGGATAATGAGCTGTTCCACGCCTTCTCCATTCTTTTTTCTTGCCATCATTCTGGTAGAGGTTGATCTTGGTTTCATCTGTCCAAAGAATGTTTTTCCAGAACTGTGCTGGCTTTTTTAGATGTTCTTTAGCAAAGTCCAATCTCACCTTTCTATTCTTGAGGCTTATGAGTGGCTTGCACCTTGCAGTGCACCCTCTGTATTTACAGTATTGCTTTTCCTTCCATATTGTTGGTGTCCCTGCCATATAAGGTTCTCAAGTCAACTCCAGCTGGGACGCTGATTCTCAAGTGTCATCCCTCACATTGTATTCTCAGAAAAGATGTCCTAAACACCACTTAATAAAAACCCAACCATTTTTTGTTTACTTAAATGCACATAATATTAGAAACTTTAAAATGTTTACTTTAATAGTTATCTTATGAGCAAATTTTACTTTTACGTTAGTCATTTACCAGGAAAATATCTCTATTTTTACTCAAATATGGCTGTTGTGTACTTTGCACAACACTGTTTGCAGGTCATAGACAAGTCACAAATGGATGGTTGCTCTTGGCACCAGTCGTGCTTACCACATCACCAACCTAAATTCATCACAGATTGATCCAGTAAACAGGTGCCTCGCCTTTTTAAGAAGAAAATGAGAGTTAAACTTTGCCTCTCGTAAATCAAAGAAGTTCCTCTTTCCACCACACCTGTGGAAGGTACACAAAAAAGTTGGGTCATTCACCAGACATGCATACAGTCAGGCTTTCTGTCTTATTGCTTTGGGTTATGACTGATTCCAGAGTATAAACAGGACAGAACAAGGTCTTGACAAACCACAAACATCCATAATGATTTTTTTTGGTTGTTCGGCTGGTTACCTCTATGACCTGATTGTAAATATTGCCTTTCCTGTACTTCCTGTTGAACAATCCATGGATATCCAGCTACTCAGTCATACAACGTAAGCAAAGTGGTGAATGGCAATCTGTTATTGGCAAGTCAAATGAGGAAAATGTAGCAAAACAAGCATCATTTTTAATTTTAGTAGCATAATAGCTGAACTGATTGAATTACAAAATTAGACATAGTTATGCTGAATGATAATTCTAGGCAGTAAATTCAATTTATCTATTTAAACTAATTGCTGACCAAACTTTCAAAAGGAAGATATTGTCGCAGAAATTTGTTTAAATTTGTTTAATGTAACAATTTTATAAAGTAGACAAGGACATCTTCTAAGAACAAAGTATTAAAATGTACAGGATGCAAAATAAGTTACTCCTTATTCAAATGACAAACACAAAAATAAACAAGGCAGCTTGATGGCATTGTGGATGACTTTTAAGCAAAATGGGCAGACAGTGCTCCTAGCCAAATGCATTACAGATGTAATAATATTAGTTTTTCTGTCTGAACACTTTCGGTAGCTTCTGAAAGAACTTGTTTCAGGCACTTTGTAGTCAAGGAGACAGCTGGGGAGCTGAGTTACTAAGCAATTCTTCCCTGCAGCTATCGTGCAAGTGTAATTTGTAGTACCTGCTTTTCATTATAGTTTATAAAACAACCTGTCTTATGACAAAGTTAAAAAGTGGGGCGGCAAGAAAACTGTTTGGAACGTGTTAATACTGTGAGTAGGAAGGCTGACTGGAATGGAGGTCATGGAAGCACACATCCCCACACCTAAAGTAAGTAGTTATATCATTAGAAGGAATTTGTTAATTATGAATATTGACTTGATTACCAGTGTAAAGATATAGACATAATTAAACAATAACTCACAAGACAAAGCAAATTATTACCAAACCACACATTCCAAAAAAAAATAAATAAATAAGGCAAAATATCCAAAACAAATACTGAAAAAATATAAACTGATAAAATTGAAAATACATGAAAGAAAACAAATAATCTCAATATACCGTAACCATTCCCAAACTAGAAACAATTACCTTATTCAGTGGCTGAAGTAGAAAAACGGAACTGGCAGTACTCCTTGATGTTTTGGGGTGATAATTATTGAAACAATCTTGGAATGCACAGGGGGAGTTGGGGGTTCCCTTTGAGTTTTAAAAAGTAGTTGATGAATGACACCTACTTTAGACACTGGGGGGGAACAATTCGAAAGATCAGTACGAAAAAAAGTGTCAGTATGCATCAGTACACGTACATTAACTGCCACTACTCATAAGGGCAGAACCAGGAACTGATGGCACAAAGCATCAAGCACCGGTTTTATCCAAAGACCAGACAGAAAGTTAAGAGCTGGAGAGAACCAACTGGAATACTGAAATCAAACTCCAAATTCAATACTTTATCTGTAAGAGCAGTAACCCAAAATGAAACAAAATCTCTTTAAGAACATTATGCTCAAGAATCAGTATGGGTGAATATGGTAATATTTGACCAGCACTACTATTACTACTAGAACTTTAATGATAAACCAGCTGAAAGGATGGTAGCTGAAAGGGAGCAGGAGAGGAAGAGGGAGAGAAAAGTGACTAGCTCAGTGCTCTACGGATGTGACTGCAAACATTTAAATATGGCAGCCCTAAAGTGGTCACTCTCCCAGGTAATAGGGAGTGCTGCATCATCGGAAAAAAAAGAAAAGGAAAGAAGGCCAAACAAAAGGGTGAACAGAAGATAATTAACTAAACTGAAAACATGAAGAAAAAAGTTAACAAATACTAATGGAAATAATAAATGCTATTTAACAAAACTAAAGCCAGCAAAACCCCAACTGTTAATTTATATACTTCTTTAAACTGTGGAACAAATAATATTGCATAAAATGTGCATTTTGAGATAATTTTACTGCTTTCTTGGTTTGATGACAGTGAAAGTGCAATGTAAAACTGCTATGTGAAGACATTTTGGAAAAATTAGATGAATTCTGACCTCTTTTAATAACCATCCTTGGTGGTGATAACAAAGGTTGAAAGGAATGAAATTGCCCTTTTTTCATCACAGAAAATGAAAAACCAAGGTTTTATATGATGATATAAATAATAAAAAAAAATTAAGGTGTATGGTGGTGGCTTGAAAGATGTTCTAGTAATAAAAAGGGATTTCATTTGATGCAGAGAATGATTCATCTCTTTAAATATTGCAAAGCAAATCTCTTATCAAAATTCTGACAAGCTTGATTGCCCATTTCTGCTGACTTTGCACTTTTTTATCTTCAACATTGAATTCCTCTTTGTGAGTTCATACCTGCCTGTCTGAATTAAACATTTTTATTGAATTGCTCTCCTTGGTACTCCTGCCCATTCTCTGTTTGCACATTGACAGCTGCAAGAACCATTTTTGTTTTTCTCAAATGTTTTTGGGCTGGTGTGCACCTTTTTCAGTTTCTTTGGCTTTCTTTGGTGCTATCAGCTGTGTTTTCTGTTAAAATAGGTTAATAGGGTCATTTCTTTTACATGTACAGAGTGCAGTGAAAGTCTTACTTGCATGCAGTATTTTTCTAGATTTAATACAATTTTATTTTTTATTTAGTTTTTAATTGTACTTTTTAGCTTTTAGTTTTTCACCATTTTAGTTGTTAATTAGTTTTTCATTCTTTTTTTTTAATTGTTGTTCTTTTCACACTTTTTGTTGTTGTTGTTTGTACTTAATTTTAGTTTTTCAGCAATTAACTTTTAGTTTTTGTCACACCACAAATGTCCACTCGGACAAGTGTAAAACATGGTTTTCTTTATAGTTGTGAAATTGTATATCATTCATGTTGTACTATGGAATTAATTAATATTTAATAAATCTTTTACAATGTATTACAATTATATATGTATGAAGCCATAACAGAATGAATTATTAAACATAAGGAAAAGGGTTAAATGTAACTGAAGGGTTAACGAAATGTTACTTAAAGCTTAAACACATGTGGTGTCTGCCTCATCTTAGAGAAGCTACCAACATAATTTTTCAAGGTAGAATGAGGTAAATGAGTCACAAACACCGCTCCAGAAATTGGGGATAACTGATGGGAAAACCCATAAACCCCTCCTCCTATGAAGCAGTGGTAAGATCAACAGGACAATCTGTAAAACCCCTTTTCATGAAGTAGTGTTCAGAATAAAGGGAGTCAGAGATTACGAGTGGCTTTAGTTGATTGGGGGAAGTAATAAAGTTCTGCATATTAAGTGTCAGATGATGTGATATATTAGATAAAGTTACATAATTACTAAAAAGTATATAAACAGTTGAATTGTTTAATTGATGGCTCACTCCATGGACTGAGACATTTGTGCATAATTGTGCAAATGAGGAAATGTTATCCATTCTCATCTGAGCTGGCTTTTTTGAAGATGGAGGATTTTTTTCCCACAACAGTACCTATCAACTTAATCAAGATCGTTTAACCATCTGTGACAAAACTCCATTTTCTCGGACACTTCTATGCTTCCAACATCATCAAAAAAATGCAACAGTCAAATAACGTGTGCTCTGATATTATTTGTTACTTTAACTTGCAACAAGTTTAAGGAAATATTTATTTAATTCAAGCACGCTTTCTTTTTATTTTTGAGATTCCCTTTGTGAGCACTAAGATCATCACACACTTATAGTCATATTTTTAATATATTTCTGATCTCTCCTGATGCTGAATATACAGTATGTCATTTTCACATTTCAAAGCTTTGAAAGTGTATTTTTTTCAGGGAATTCTTACTTTGCTTATTTTTTAAAAAAACTACTGAAGCCAATACTTGAACTGTGTTAATAGAAAAACAATGATAGCAGAAATAGAACAGAAATGACAGTTTTTCAATACTGTATATGTATTGCATTTCTACAAGCATACATACATTAAATAGCATTATTTGAAAAATTCTGTGTAAATGTTGCACATGCAGTTGGCACACCCATTGAATGTTTCGTTCTTTCTATATGCTTTAACAGGACACATATACTGTAGCTTCAGAATGGTCAACTGGCTGCCATGATTGGGAGAAAGCCCTGTCTGTAGTCCTTCTTTCTCAATGTCATTTTCTCTAAGCCCCTCCTTTCCGCATCTGTTACTAAGCAACAACTATTCTGCAACAGTCACATCATTGAGGTGCAGGGGATATGACCATTATGTTCTAGAATTCTGCAAAAGTCTGTATGTAACTCCTGGTTTGTATTTTGTTAAGAGTCTAGGGATTTATGATGTATGTGCTTTGTTCCTAGATTGCCTGTTGTTTTGATTTTTGTTTTGATTATTGTTACAAATCTCTTGCCTGTTTTGCTATGTAATGTTTTTTGGATTTACTATTTTTGAATTTCAAAACATATTTGGACTACTAGCCCTCAAACCAAATCTTAACATGGGCACTTGGATTATTTCAGTGATGGGCACTAGTCAATATGAATTTCCAACATAAAAATCAAATTAAACCCAGTCTTTGTTGTGAGAACTATTTAAATCGAATAATTATATCAAATGATCTTTTATTGAGCAAGCAAGAGTGAAGCTGACACACTAATTATTTAAGCACTAACCCTTTAAGCTGGCATTATACACTAAAGCAGACAAACTAATATCAACTTTGAAGACACTCTATAGTTAACAAAAAATAAATAACATTAAATTCATGCCACCAAAATAAACATGATTCCAACCAAAAACTTTGAACATGGCAACAGATGGTGGAGACATAATATAAGACCACATATTAATCAAATCAAAAGACTAAATTAATGACAGATTCAACACCAGAACAGAGCATCACCAAGGTAGATGCCGCCACAGTCCCCACAAGGCTGGGTGCCTCCAGACCCAAAAGGCCTCCACATCAGATCTCCATAAAATATCTGTTTAATTTTTGAAAACAGAAAAAATATTTTTTACATTTAAGGTTAAACAAGAATAGTGAGAAGCTCCTAAGTCACATTGCATGACATTACAGGCAACATACAAGTTGACGGGTGGCTGCGGTAATACTTGATATCTGTAAAAGTTAGCAAACAGTCAACAAAGAGTTTCATCATGATAAGAAAAAGAAAATATATAAGTGCTGCTGAAGGCAAGCAATTTTCACAACAAGCCTTTGCTGAACTACACTTAAGATAACATCTTAGCTTAAATCATCAGTGGAAGACAGAATTTGCAAAATGCTACCACTGAGTGTCATAACTGGAGATTACTGTATGTCAGGCGAATTGTGCATCACAACATGCTTTATAGTAGAGGCTTCCTCTACTTGTCCTTCTTGCCCACCTCATCCCATTGTAGATAACCATGAGCCCATTAATAAAAATATGCAGAGTAACCGGACAGTCCCAGACTTGGGTGTGGAATAACAATATGCAGTATTTGAATAGAATAAGTCAATAAAAACACTGGGTTTTCAAGATGTTTCATACATAAACTCCACAGAAGTTGTCCCCTGAATTGCAACAAACTGGTCAGGCACAGCGCAGGTTTAACTTAGTTTGATACCATGGAAAACATTTGCTTGAACAGTTACCGACCACAACGGAGTATCTGGTGAACTTGAAATATGGTCCATATAGCATTTTTCTAGGGACTGACAACAACAACAACAAAAAAACATTAAATGCAGGAAATTGTCAATGTACAGCAGTGGGGTTTGCTGCATTTAGGGATTTTTTTTCACTGCAGTTTTTGCTATGATTAAAAGTTATGATCAACTTTGAAGAATTTGTAGAATTATTATTGTCACTTTTGTTGTTCCCGATTGTTATTTGTTTTCAGTAATGACACTGTGATGTTGCTAGCAACAGCACCCTTGTTAAACCGCTGTGTACATTCAATTGTGTTCGATTTTTAAAACCAATAAAGGCTGCATTCACACTGCAGCTCTTTTCCCATTTTTTGACTCATATATGATGCAGATCTGTTGGGGAAGTGTGCTCTCATAAAAACTATTTTGTAACCAAACCTCTCCCATTGCATTCTCACCAGTCCTTTGGGCCACTTGTTTCCATTTGCAGAACACTGGTAGTAATCAATGTACACAAACCAACAGCTTTGATGTTTTGTTTCCTGTTTTTGTTCTTTTCCATCACAAGGTTATGAATTCACTGCACTGATACAAGGTAAAGTAGAACATTAACCAGCATCTGAATAAAACAGGATAGAATATCTGAATAAAACAGAATTGTTTTTATTTTGTAAAATTATTATTTATTGTAAAATAATTATTTATTTAATTTAATTTTATTCATTTTGTTCATGTAGGACAAATTCATGATAGACATCTGTACTCATATAAGATTTAAATTAGTCACAAAATTAATTTGATCAGAAAAAAAGGAGTGACTTTAAGTCACTTTTATCTGCAGTGTGAACACAGCCTTAAAAGAAATGGAGGAGTGGAAGCAGAAGATGAAGAGAGAGTGAAAGAAGAAGAGAAAGTGCTGTACTGTGCTGGGTTTATTGGTGCTTTGTACTTTGCTGTGTACTGTGGAGCAAAGTAAAGGGTTTACACAGTGGAAAATAAAACATGTGTGTTGCTGGACTTGTGTCTGGTGTCTATCTGTGTTGGGTTTGGGGAGCTGATGTGCTCCCAGCAAGCATCAAGCGTGAGGCAGGAACAATCCCTGGATGGGGCGCCAGCTCATTGCCACCGCTGTGCTACACATGTTTAATTATTATCAGTATACATTATTTACTTGAAGTTAATGATTTATCTGTAAAATGTAATATGCATACTTTAATGGATTTCATCATAAAAATTATATCAAGTATAGATCCTAGTATTCTAACAGCACACAGCTCCAAGAGGATAGCTCTTGGAAATCTAAATCAACTTAGAAGGCAGTCATAATCATCTGTAAATACACGCTCCCTCCTATTGAATTGAATTGAATTCCTTTATTGTTATTGCTATGGTATAATGAGATTCAAAATGCAAATCCTCCATAAACGTATTTTCCTATAAAATGATAAAATAATAATAATATGATATAAAAAAATGAAAAATATAAATTATAAAAACATAAGTACAATATATATGTGCATATTGTGCAGATAGTGCAGATGGTTCATAAAGTGGCTCAGGTTGTGCAGTATTATACTGTAACTGTAGGATAGAAGTTTTCAGTGAGGTAATTGTACTTATAAGTACAAACAGTTCTACCAGGAGCACTTGATGGATTGACTGAGTGCATTTATAGCTCTTGGGATGAAACTGTTTCAGAGCCTCGAGGTCCATGTAGGAAAGGCTCTGAAGCATTTGCCGGATTGGAGTGGAATGAGTGTCTGAGTGGAATCCATGCAGAGGCTGGTAGCTTTCCTTACACAGCATGTGCTATAAATATTCTCCAGGTCTGGAAGCTGTAACCCGATAATCTTCTGTGCTCTCGGCACAATCCACTGTAAGGCTTTCTGATCAGCTGCTGTAGAGCTGTGATTCCACATTCAGATACAGTGGGTTAAAATACTCTAAGTGGTGTCCTGAGAGTGACAACACTAAAGCAGCTATGGTATTTGGAATAGTTTGCCCATTCCATGCACCATTATATTATTACAGGTTGATTATAATCAGGTATCTTAAATCAGGGGTCCCCAACCCCTGGTCCGTGGCCCACTACCGGGCCGCAGCCGTCTGACATCCAGGCCGCGAGAGAACTGCCGGCAACGAAGATTCACTCAGACTTTTCAGAACGCTTAGCGGGCGGGGCTTTGCAGCGGCGCAGAGAGAGGAGAGAGACCGAGGTGAGAGAGTATTACAACAAAGTATTTTTATGGTCCCGACAGTTTCCCCATATGACACAAGTCTTTAGAAATCGCGTTACTACGAAGTACATTCAGCAGATGCTTTCATTACAACGAAGTGACCTTGAAATGCTTGAATGAATCATCCACAGAACAGTTAGATCTGTGGTCGCAGCTCAGTTGTGCACGTTTACACAACGATCTCCAAACAGAAACATTGTAAAAAAAATCTCTTTCTTTGAACTTTCCTCATACTGTTTTTTTTTTTTTTGCTGTTTTTGTTTTCTGTGGTTTTCAGTGATACCTTTTGCTTATTGCTTGTCAACATTTGAAAAACATCCATTGGAATTTAACTCATTGTCACCCTCCTATAGAAACGGCAGACACGAAAAAAGATAGCAATGTTAATGTTTATGATGTGCAATCTGTAGGAATGGCAAATGCAAAGCATATCCATCCATCCATCCATCCATCCATTTTCCAACCCGCTGAATCCGAACACAGGGTCACGGGGGTCTGCTGGAGCCAATCCCAGCCAACACAGGGCACAAGGCAGGAACCAATCCTGGGCAGGGTGCCAACCCACCGCAGGACACACACAAACACACCCACACACCAAGCACACAGTAGGGCCAATTTAGAATCGCCAATCCACCTAACCTGCATGTCTTTGGACTGTGGGAGGAAACCGGAGCGCCCGGAGGAAACCCACGCAGACACGGGGAGAACATGCAAACTCCACGCAGGGAGGACCCGGGAAGCGAACCCAGGTCCCCAGGTGTCCCAACTGCGAGGCAGCAGCGCTACCCACTGCGCCACCGTGCGCAAAGCATATGTCTTTGTTATATGCAAAAAAAGAAGAAAAATCTTGGTTTGCAAATGTATGCGTAATACGTTTATTAATTATGTTATTAATAACTTAATAATAATAGAAATGTTATGTAAATTGTGCATAAAACTGACACACCCCCCTCAACCGGTCCGTGGAAAAATTTGCATCTAATAAAGTGGTCCTTGCTGTCAAAAAGGTTGGGGACCACTGTCTTAAATGATATGCGGTTAATTTCAGTGTATTTGATAAAGCCTGCGTCCTGGATGTGACTCTAAAAATGAAAGATTCACAAGACAAGCAAAATTACAGCATTCACACATGGGGCCCAATGAAATGAAGAAAGATACAATCAGTGTGAAAGGACGGCCAACCAATAAATTAACCATACGAAAGTGTCAGGCCCCTCTGTCCTAACATCCTGTCACTTTATTACTCAAGATAACAGACTTTATTACATATATAATTTTAAAATAAACTTTTATCACATCCAGGGTTGGAGGTGGAGGAAGGTGCTGGTGATAGGATGGCCTGGCCTGGTTGAGTCAGTTCAGTGTAGCCCCCACCAGAAAATGAAAATGAATATGACACTCTGGAACGGTCACAGAAATTTTTCTTAGAAAGTTGCATGTTTGCTGAACAAAGATATGTTAATCTTCTTGCATCTAAGGCAGCAGTACATTTCTGTGGGAGGGATATTGTGATTCAGTATTTATTTTTAACATTTACAAGATGCTTTGAAAGCTTTTGAATATGCCACCTTCACATAACAAAGAAAGACTAAATTGAGGATATGCAGAACAGTTAAATTTAAAAATGTATCTGTCCCTCAGGATACATGACTCAAATGAGCATGTTCATCTAATTTTAGCTGTGGTGAGATAAAGTTGAGGGGGCAGTCGTTCAGCCTCCTAAGCTGTTTGACTCAAGTCTCAAGTATTTGTTATGAGAGGAGATCGCTGTTGCCCACACTTATGGAGAATTGTACAAAGATGACATCATTGGTGGCTATTCATCTTTTCTAGGACTTTGACTGAGTGTCACTAACTTTACTTGGTGTGAATTAAAAGGGACACAATCTACCAAAGTTGACTTACTTAACTGTTTGCTCTTCTGAAAGTGAAGAAGCTGACCCAGGAAAGAGAGTAATAATCCACAACCAACACAAGCCGGTCAATCTCTGTTTAAAAATTATCCCAATGAACAGTACAGGATGTAGCTGATCAGTAAAAAGAGAAGAACGATTCCAGATAAGAGAGAAAAGAAACACATAAGTGTTCTAGTGTTTGGTCTGTTCAGTGGTCCAATGCAGCTTTGCTATTTATGGTGGCAAGTCTAGGAAAGGATAAACTGTGTAAAATATGGGACTCCAAGCCACTTATGGGAGAACCTAATGCAATAAGGATATTGTACTGTTTCCTCCTTTAAACTTGCAAGATGGAAGCCCACCATAGGAGGCTCTATGGTGATAGCTAAAAAAGCCTCATAGCCAATACATGTATTTCCTTTTTTCTACAAAAACAATAGTCAGAAATAAGATTCAATTCAGTTCGATTCAGTTTATTTTTTGTATAGACCTTTCACTTTACAAATTACTAAATACAGAATTAGTACACATAAAAAAACACATTTGTTTAAATATACAGGATAAAGTAGATTGAATCTGAAGCTGCCTAGCCAGTAGAGGACATTGCTCTATGGGCAGCTCTGCAGCTCTAAATTGTCTTCCCAGTAATAGCTAGAACCATTAAATGGCAGACATATGTACTGCATTAGACTTAAAATAATTGCTGTGATTCCAACCTCCATTTTCCTTTAAAACAATCTATGTTTTCACCAGAAATACTCAATACGGTTTTAATTAGGAGGCAAACAGAATAAGAGTGAAATAGAGACTTTCCATGTGTGAAATACAGATCGACAAGACAACTGTTATTAAAATGCCAAAGTAGGGCAGATAGATATTTTATCTTTGTGCTTGTAATTCCTTGCATTATTTTTCTCTTGCCTATGGGTATTATGCATCCATTTGATTGAGTATTATAAAGAAAAAAGTGCAGTGTTTCAGTCTAGAGACTCGAAAATATTTTATGATTATCTTATATCACTGTAAAATAAAAATGTTAAATTTACAATAAACTACTGGCAGATGTGGTCACCAGAATTTTACCATAAAAAAGAAGGTGACAGCATTTTTAGGTCTACAGTATAACTTTGCAGTAAATAATGTTTTTTTCTTTAAAACACATTCCAATAGAAGTGAACATTTAACCATAACCTGAAATCTATGCATTGTAATAAATATGCCAATCAATAAACCCTTAGAAAATATTGTCAGCTTCAAACAGCAGTACACAGTGTGCATCAGTAAAGTAACAACAACCAACTGCAAACATCCATCCATCCATTTTCCAACCCGCTGAATCCGAACACAGGGTCACGGGGGTCTGCTGGAGCCAATCCCAGCCAACACAGGGCACAAGGCAGGAACCAATCCCGGGCAGGGTGCCAACCCACCGCAGGACACACACAAACACACCCACACACCAAGCACACACTAGGGCCAATTTAGAATCGCCAATCCACCTAACCTGCATGTCTTTGGACTGTGGGAGGAAACCGGAGCGCCCGGAGGAAACCCACGCAGACACGGGGAGAACATGCAAACTCCACGCAGGGAGGACCCGGGAAGCGAACCCAGGTCCCCAGATCACCCAACTGTGAGGCAGCAGCGCTACCCACTGCGCCACCGTGCCGCCCCACTGCAAACATGTATTATTCAATTATAGACATGAAAAGAATTCAGTGTTTAAGGAAGTTATGGCACATTGTCTGGTGGAGAAGTAAAGTTTGTATTTGTGGTGTAGGGTGTCTTACTGGTGTGCCAGCTCATCGAATACAACTCACCATAAATCGGCTTCCATAACCTCAAAAAACCTTTAGCACACAGGGAAAAATAACTCTGCTAACTTTGTTTAAGTTTTTTTTCCCTACTGCTCAAAGGTATGTGTTTCACCTATGGTAAAAGTATGGTAAAAGGGAGCGTTTCTTTATGCAAATATTGTGTTACTGAAACAATGCTTTTCTGTTATACAGTTGTTTACCTTCGCTATTTAACAGTTTTACACTGTAAAATGAACAGCGATTTTTTCAGTGTAACTGTATCAGTAAACGGTATGTAGCATGTTTTGAAGGTAGAAAAATACTGATTTTACAGAACTTGGCTGTAAAAAAGAATGAAATGTATTGTTTTTGATATACAGGTAATTTTCAGTAGAACATAAGATGACTTTCATTTTTTTCAGAAAAGGTATTTTACTTTCACCATTTACAGTATTACTACTGTTAAATTTACTGACATTTTATACAGGGTATAATTGGTTCTGTTCCTTAATATGACTTGAGAGGGGTGCTCCAATATTAATCTGTGGTTATATAATATCATCCCTAAGTGTGGCAGTCTGGGTAAGGAAATGACATTTCAACCCCAAAGTTCCCAGATCAATCCCTGCCTCTGACTCTCTGTGTAATTTTAAACAAGCTGCTCTTGCTACATAGGATCCAACTTTAAAAATTACAAATAAAGAGTTCTGCTGTTGATTTGTAAGTTTAAAGTGCCTTAAGGTGATGTGTGAAAGGTACTACATAATAAAATATTTTTACACAACAGTATATGCTCTATAGATTTAGCAAACAGACAAAATTCAAGTGCTCAATGTTGAATAAGTGGGTTCATAAAATTAGTTAATATATATACTCTCCCTTGACCCTGTGTTCGGATTCAGCGGGTTGGAAAATGGATGGATGGATGGATGGATATACTCTATTTAAATTTATTGAGAGAAAACCATATATTATTTTTTCCATTAGAGTGGTACATGGCAGGAACCAAGTCTGGATGGGATACCAACGCATTGTAGGACAAGCTGACACACACACCACCATTTACTCATATGATTGTTACCAATGAAATTGACACCTTTAAATTGAAACTCCACCTAAACAATGACTGAAACCCAGGTTAGTACAAATATTTGATAGCAACTCCCATCATTGTGCTACCCATTCACTTTAAATTCTTTAAATTACATTAGAAAGTAATAACAGCTGAAGCATATAAATAGATTAGATGGATCGTGGGTCTGTGCTTCAGGGGAGTGGTGACCTAACCTTAGTTGGTTTCTATCCTGCACCCAATACTCCTAGAGTCTAACTCCTGAACTGGATTATGTGTGCATGAGAATATTGTTATGCTATATATCAAAGATTTTTTTGATCTCTCAGTTACCTTTGCTTATCCCCAACATCAAAAGTGAAAAGAATATCATGGTGAAGATTCAATTTCCCTACTATAGTCTGAAATCTAATAACTAACAGGAGGATAAAAAAAACCCACAGATAAAAACCAGCAAATTTTCCCCTAATAAAGAATATGGAATAAAGTTCAAAAAGTTAAGATAGAATTCCAAAAGCACTTTGGCTTGTATTGTATTACAGTATTTGTCACTGAATGGTGCTCAGGTCTACTTAAAAATGCCGGAAGTGACCTTCAGATCCCTCCATTTCAGTGTGGGGGGAAAGGCTCCAGTAGGAACTGACAAGAAGCAGCGTGGATAACTTCCAGAAGCTCTTAACATGCTTTTGCATTCCTGCAGAAATATCAGCTAACCCACTGACCTCAGTAAATCTCCTCCATAAATCCTTGTTGGCCCTTTCCGTTTAGCTTTTACTCGATAAACATGCTGGCACTCAAGATCCAAATTCCAAGTGCTGCTTTTTCAAATGATTTATAAACTCATTCCACATTGTAAGTAAATTTAGTGCAGAACAAATTCTCAATTCCTCTTTAATGAAAGACTGCAGGGGGGATGTGAGGGAAATGTTAAAAATAATCCCATTGCAGTGAATGGTGTGGACTGTCAGAGTTAATAGTTTCCATGAGTAAGGTGAATGTTTTGATTTTGCATTTCTGTGTAAGCTTTTGTTCATACTAGGAAAAAAAAATTTAAAAAGCAAATGTTAAAATAACATGTTTTCAGTACCTCTACTATATTTTATATTATTACAATTTGTTGGGTTAGTTGTATATCTTTGATGGTTATTAAATGCTTAATGCAGTCCTAAAGTTTGATTTTTCATTTTTACAATATTTCACAATTCTTGTTTCCATAGAAAATGAAAGAACAAGTTGTATTTTACAATTTGACGTAATAGCAGCGAAAGAGGAAACAATTTTGTCCAGCTTAGCATCCTGTCCTATAAGATTAAGAACAGAGTGTTGCAGTACTTTCCAGTTGAAGTGGCTTGAACCAGCGATCAGTGCTCTGTGTATAGGGCCTTTAACTTGGCCTGTCACTTCCTTTATGTATTGTTTTGCACAGTCTGTACAGGTGCTGATCATAAAATCAGAATATCATGACAAAGTTGATTTATTTCAGTAATTCCATTCAGAAAGTGAAACTTGTATATTAGATTCATTCATTACACACAGACTGATGTATTTCAAATGTTTATTTCTTTTAATGTTGATGATTATAACTGACAACTAATGAAAGTCCCAAGTTCAGTATCTCGGAAAATTAGAATATCAATTAAGACCAATGCAAAAAAAGGATTTTTAGAAATGTTGGCCAACTGAAAGGTATGAATATGAAAAATATGAGCATGTACAGCACTCAATATTTAGTTGGGGCTCCTTTGGCCTGGATTACTGCAGCAATGCGGCGTGGCATGGAGTTGATCAGTCTGTGGCACTGCTCAGGTGTTATGAGAGCCCATGTTGCTCTGATAATGGCCTTCAGCTCTTCTGAATTGTTGGGTCTGGCGTATTGCATCTTCCTCTTCACAATACCCCATAGATTTTCTATGGGGTTAAGGTCAGGCGAGTTTGCTGGCCAATCAAGAACAGGGATACCATGGTCCTTAAACCAGGTACTGGTAGCTTTGGCACTGTGTGCAGGTGCCAGGTTCTGTTGGAAAATGAAATCTGCATCTCCATAAAGTTCGTTAGCAGCAGGAAGCATGAAGTGCTCTAAAACTTCCTGGTAGATGGCTGCGTTGACCTTGGACCTCAGAAAACACAATGGACCAACACCAGCAGATGACATGGCACCCCAAACCATCACTGACTGTGGAAACTTTACACTGGACCTCACGCAATGTGGATTCTGTGCCTCTCCTCTCTTCCTCCAGACTCTAGGACCTTGATTTCCAAAGGAAATGCAAAATTTACTTTCATCAGAGAACATAACTTTGGACCACTCAGCAGCAGTCCAGTCCTTTTTGTCTTTAGCCCAGGCGAGACGCTTCTGACACTGTCTCTTGTTCAAGAGTGGCTTGACACAAGGAATGCGACAGCTGAAACCCATGTCTTGCATACGTCTGTGCGTGGTGGTTCTTGAAGCACTGACTCCAGCTGCAGTCCACTCTTTGTGAATCTCCCCCACATTTTTGAATGGGTTTTGTTTCACAATCCTCTCCAGGGTGCGGTTATCCCTATTGCTTGTACACTTTTTTCTACCACATCTTGTCCTTCCCTTCGCCTCTCTATTAATGTGCTTGGACACAGAGCTCCGTGAACAGCCAGCCTCTTTAGCAATGACCTTTTGTGTCTTGCCCTCCTTGTGCAAGGTGTCAATGGTCGTCTTTTGGACAACTGTCAAGTCAGCAGTCTTCCCCATGATTGTGTAGCCTGCAGAACTTGACTGAGAGACCATTTAAAGGCATTTGCAGGTGTTTTGAGTTAATTAGCTGATTAGAGTGTGGCACCAGGTGTCTTCAATATTGAACCTTTTCACAAAATTCTAATTTTCTGAGATACTGAATTTGGGACTTTCATTAGTTGTCAGTTATAATCATCAACATTAAAAGAAATAAACATTTGAAATACATCAGTCTGTGTGTAATGAATGAATCCAATATACAAGTTTCACTTTTTGAATGGAATTACTGAAATAAATCAACTTTGTCATGATATTCTAATTTTATGACCAGCACCTGTATATCTGAGTGTCCGGAAGTTAGCACACTGGGTTCTGTAATAAATAACTTCTGTGTACACTGTGATGAACATTTACTTATCTGATTCTTCTGGTGTTTGGCGAATTCTTCGACTGTCACACCCTAAGGGCTCTGCTACTAAAGCACATGGGATTCTAACATGGTGTACCATTTACTCTTAAAATTATTAAACCGTAATAACTCTTCATTACATAAATACAGTGCATAAAAATGTTTCAGGAAAGAAACCCCTTGATCTTGAAATGGATTATTAGATTGGCTCCTGAAAATGAGGCTTACACAAAACCAACATGGCTATCATATGTTGACCCCGAAATGATAACTTGATCCCAGAGTGCAGATTAATAAAACATCATTGAATGAGAGAAGTGCCTTTTACCAGGGAAAATTGGCCTCTGGTATTTGACCTATATGGGTAGTCAATTCGACAGCTTGACGAGTCTTGAATTTTAGGAACATTTCTGGTACAGGCTCTTGATGAGTATTTGTGAAGTCTAGTGCCTCAAAATGCCACCAGGGGGCAGTCTTACCTGATAGTCATATGGCTACAGAATGACACTGTAGAAATTATTCAGCCCTTGATGGTTACATCTGCCATTTCTCTGGCAAGTATACTCTTAGTGGAAGAGGTATAAGTGCAGCCTTGATAACAAATGGAGGTCGCCTGCCTGCAGTTGACAGGGAGACACATTGAGTAAGGCCAGT
Source organism: Erpetoichthys calabaricus (assembly GCF_900747795.2). Lineage (NCBI taxonomy): Eukaryota > Metazoa > Chordata > Cladistia > Polypteriformes > Polypteridae > Erpetoichthys > Erpetoichthys calabaricus. Next base: position 148,832,135 of record NC_041396.2, read on the forward strand.
GCTAAGCTTTTGTAATGTAGTTTTGATATCCTTTTGTATTTTTTTTTATCTATATTCATTATCATAGATTGTTCCTCTTCTTTGTGATGTCTGAGTTTGGACCACCCCGAGGGTGCAGTTGAGGAGCTCCAGATACCTCAGGGCATTTTCTCTTATCTCAGAAGACATCCGGAAATGGCTTACAAGGGAATCCAAGGTCCCAGGGATCAGAGATGACCCTGTTATATCAATCATAGAAGCCCTGTCTCTTCTAGTTATGTGTAGCCATGGTAAGAAAAGGATATTGATGGGGATCTGAAAGTACACTTCAAGAAAGAACAAAAGAAGGTGTTATTAAAAAGGACCAGTATCTAACCTTGAAAATGTTAAGTTTTTGTAGAGTACTAAATAAAAAAAGACACTAATCACCTTGTGAGATAACCTTGCAAAGAAAGACACTGAATTTCTATTATAATAAATCAAGTTATTCATTTCTTGGACCCATGTATTCATTTTCAAGATTGTAGGGAGATACTGCATATTGAGACAGCAACCAGCCCTGGACAGGGCAAACAGTCCATTGCACTGAATACTCACATGGACACTCAGGTGAGTTTTGAGTCACAAACACATTTTAAAAAGTTTAGAATTTGGAAAATTACAAATGCTATGAATATGAAAACTCTAAGCAAAGTGACGTGACTAGGCTAAGATTTGAAGTTATGAGACTCTGTGCCATAGTAATGCTAAACTGTATACCCATACAGTGGAACCTCAGTTCACGACCGTAATTCGTTCCAAAACTCTGGTCGTAACCCGATTTGGTCGTGAACCGAAGTAATTTCCCCCATAGGATTGTATGTAAATACAATTAATCCATTCCAGACCGTACGAACTGTATGTAAATATATATTTTTTAAAGATTTTTAAGCACAAATATAGTTAATTATACCATAGAATGTACAGCATAATAGTAAAGTAAATGTAAAAACATTGAATAACACTGAGAAAACCTTGAACAACAGAGAAAACTAACACTGCAAGAGTTTGCGCTATAGCGCTACGAACCGCTCGCTAAAAAATGAACATTTGAAAAATCCGTAATTTAATAAACCACCAAGAAAAGTAACATTGCAACAATGCACGCTACAAACCAATCGCTGTAAACAGAAGTGAAGTGGAGGTTAAAATCCAATAGAAAAAAGTCTTCATTAAATACAATGAGGTTAAAACAATGCTGGAATCTGTCTCTTTAAAAACAAGCTCTTATGCGGCCAGCCCCCTCTCTCTCGCTCGCTCGCTCTCTCTCTCGAGTGTGTGTGTGTGTCTCTCTCGCGCGTGCATGTGTGTCTCTCTCGCTCACTGCACAGGGAATGCACAGGGAGAGACTGAACAGGTGCGGAAATCATCGGCGCGCACAAACCGAAAGGGAAACTTGCTTGTTTGTATACCGAGTGTGTGGTCATGAACAGATGCAAAAGTTTGGCAGACTTTTTGGTCGTAAATCGATTTGTACGTGTTCCGAGACGTTCATGAACCGAGATTCCACTGTATATTTTTAACCCACTAACTTGTTCTTAGTCTCAGTTTTCCTTGCCTACAAAATTTGTAGGATTAGCCAGACATAGAGTACAGATTAGCAGTTGGACAAAACTGGAGACTGGCAGTACTAGGTGACCCATCCATGAGATCAGTGACAGTCCCTAGCCAGGGTTGAACTTGAACTTGCACCCCTTGAGTTACATAAATGCCACCTCTTGGTGTCCATAGTGTCCTTTCAGTACTATTAGACTTGAAGGACCAGGGGGTCAGTAGCAGCCCCTTGAGTTTTCTTCTTCTTCTTTCAGCTACTCCCATGAGACTGTGAGGACTATGAGTGGGACCCTCTCTGTGTCTGTAGCACCCCTTGAGATAGCACAACAATAGCATGAATATAACGGAAAGGTACAGAGTTTGCAACACTTGATTAACATAAACAGCGACCCTTGCTGTCTGCAGAGCAATTCCACTTAACTTTCATAAATGGTGCAATCTGGGTGTTTAGAGCTCTAAGAAGACCCCAAAAATGGTGAGTTGGTAAAGCATCTATAAAAATATTAAAATTTATCATGGAAGTCCCACAAGGTGAAGGATACCCATCAATCTTCAGGTTAGATTGAAAGGGAAAACAATCTTTATCAAGTGTGCCATACGGCTGGGGACCCTACCCAGCCAGGATGCCTGGATGGTCCATGAGAGGGACGATACCTTCCCTGGGCCACAAGAGGGCAGCAGCCCTGGTCTGCTTGGGGGCCACTGGAACAGAGCTGGGAAGCTCATCCCTATGGGAGAGAGTGGCCACCGCCAGGGGGCGCCCGGACGGTTATGGAACCCTGAATGGCAGCACTTCTGCCACACCAGGAAGTGCTGCCAGAAGAAATCCCAGGAGTGCTTCCAGGTGCTCATCTGACACTTCCGCCACACCAGGAAGTGTCATCGGACGGAGCACCTGGAGCCCATCCAGGTTATTATAAAAGGGGTCGCCTCCCTCCAGTAGAGGAGCCAGAGTTGGGAGGAAGGAGACGGAGCTTGTGAGGAGGGGAGTAGAGGCGACAGCAACAGAGAAAGAGAAAGAGAAAGACAGTTGGTAAATAAGGCATTGTGGTGCTGTTGATGATAAAACGTGTGTGTTTTGTACATCCTGGTATCTGTCTGTTTGTGTCCGTGGGCTGTCTTTCCACACAAGTAAGAATTTATTCATAAAAATATCAAAGCACAAATAAAAGTTAAAAAAAAAGGAAATCCAAAGCAAACAAATTTCCACTCCACAGTTTATCAAACAGAATCCTTGAAACAAAGGGAAAAATAATCAGAAAAAACAGGAAAATCATTCATAAAAAATTATATTCACAAGTAACTCCATTAAAGAAATGATCCATACTTCTGAGGTGTCTCCTTCAGTTTAAAAAGCCTGAGTGAGGACTCAGGAGTGATGATGTCAGAGTGGCTGTGCATCCTGGGGCTCCACCTATAAAGAACAACGAACATAACTCTATTTAGAGTGACAGTACATAAGTACAACATCACATATGAATTCAACAGAAAAAACATAACAAAACATAACAACGTGAAAAATAATAATTCAAAATTAACAACAAGAGCGATGAAACACAAATGGCACATGATTTCTACCAAGTACATAATAAGGAGAAGGGAAAGAGACATATAAACTAGCCAAAGTCATAATTGGAAAATCCACAATGGAGAAAAACAACTTTAGGGTGTGAAGCCAAACATCTGGTGGTACCACTGAACTCGTTATAATCTCCATGTATGGGTTCATGGTTCTAAATTAGAGCCTTCTATGCACTCATTGTTTTTGGGTTAAGACCATGTCACATTAGAAAACTTTTCCGACACTTTACAGTTGCAGACTCCATGTACATAATTATAACAAGTCTGTGGCAGTCGCAGCATGTTCTTATAACGCCAGTTGCATTCTCTGACATACCCACAAGACTCATTTGAACTGGTCAGTGATTCACACCAACAAAATCTTTGTCTTTAGTCATAGGGGCAAGCACTATGTACAGAAGAGCTGACTACCAATGAGTGCTGACCTGGAAGTACAATGTACAGTCATATGAAAAAGTTTGGGAACCCCTCTTGGCCTGTGAGACATCCTGAGGGTTTGCGGGATCCCCACAAGGTTGCTGGATATCATGGCTGGCCTATACACTGGTACTGTGAGTGCTGTGCAGAGTGGAGGCAGAACCTCTGTGTTTTTCCCAGTTGATTCTGGGGTTCGTCAGGGGTGTGTTCTTGCTCCTACTCTGTTCAATGCTTGTATGGACTGAGTGTTGGGCAAGGTTGTTGGGTTCAGCGGCTGTGGGGCATCTATAGGTGAAGAAAGATTCACAGATCTTGAGTTTGCTGACGATGCTGTGATCTTTGCGGAGTCAATAGAGGCTCTGATCGGGGCGCTTGAGAGACTGAGCGAGGAGTCTGAGTGTCTGGGCTTGCGAGTGTCCTGGATAAAAACCAAGATCCAGGCCTTTAATGACCTCTTGGGCACAGCCATCAGCAGTGTGTGTTTGTAAAGAGAGTGTCAACCTTGTCGAGAGGTTTACTTACCTTGGCAGTGACATTCATGTCTCTGGTGACTCTTCCTATGAAGTCAGTAGACGGATTGGGAGAGCATGGGGGCGTATGAGGTCGCTGGAAAGGGGTGTGTGGCACTCCTGATATCTATGCAAAAGGACGAAGGTCCAAGTCTTTAGAGTCCTGGTGCTTCCTGTCTTGCTGTATAGTTGCGAGACATGGAGGCTATCCAGCGACCTGAGACGAAGACTGGACTCCTTTGGTGCTGTGTCTCTCCGGAAAATCCTTGGAAAATCCTTGGGTCAAATCGTTGGTTTGACTTTGTGTCGAATGAGCGGTTGCTCATGGAGTCCCGAATGAGGCACATTACCTGCATTGTGGGGGAGCGTCAGTTACGGCACTACGGCCATGTGGCGCGTTTCCCAGAGGGTGATCCAGCTCGTAAGATCCTCATTGTTGGGGACCCGAGTGGCTGGACCAGGCCAAGGGGTCACCCATGTAACACCTGGCTGCGGCAGATAGAGGATCATTTCCGGAGGGTGGGTCTGGACCACGTGTCTGCCTGGGGGGTTGCCAACCAGGATTCCGAGTTGTTTCATCGTGTAGTTGGTGCGGCAACACACTGTACCAGTTCATGCTCCCCAACTTGACGTGACTTGTCTTGATTTGTTCATTTGTTTGAGCTAATTGATGTGTTAATTGATAGACCTGGCCCATGTATATCCACTGACAATTTATTAATTATGAGCACAGTTATCTGAGACAGATATAGTAATGGTGTGTAATGCACAAAGTATCAAGTGATAGTAGAAAAATAAATTAAAAAAACATAATGATGCTATTAAGAAACATGGACAGGTAAGAATAGTGTGGAAAATATATTAACTGATTGTTAATTTCCAACTTACAAAACATGAATTGAACCAAAAATCAAAACAGTAAATACAAATTCTTAGCCCTTGCTCTACTAGCAAATATGAAGAATCTTTATTTAAGAATGAATTAGAAAACTATGGCACTGGGTGTTGTGTGTCATACAATTTATGAAGAAAAAGCAAAGATATCACAAGTCACATATCACATGACCAGCAATGGGGTTGTAACTATAAACAATGTGGGATTTCCTATGCATCTATTACACAAAGTGGCAAAGCTAAAACTTTTGCCCCACAAAATGGCAATACGCTGACATCTTTATCGTAATGTCAACAATATTCAACAACACAACACAAGTAAAAGTTGAACATATTAATGTACGCCAAAAAACTAAGATTCCTGACCAATGTAATGTTTGGTTCTGGTCACAACCTCTTCCTGTGACATTAGTTTTGCTTGTGGCATCCTAACTCCTTTAAGAATTCTTTATGATTCTCTTTAAAAAAATAATTTTGTTTACTATTTGCTTAATAATTATTGCTTGTTTTGACCTTGATTTATTTAATGAAATTTAGTTTCCGTTTAGTTAACTTTCTATTTTTTGGATCATTATTTGGTTTTGGAAGGGAGTTTTCCTTCTGTTAAATTTAAACTTTACCTGGTTCTTTAAATATTATTTTAAATTTGATTTAATTAAAGAATATTTCAATTTGATATATTTATTTATAGTCTTAGGGTTAGAATTTTACATGGCTTTACCCCTCTCCTTCTGGGAAATCATAACAGGCAGCACTGAGTGACGTGAACACATGGTGAGGACCGTCAAAGAAACAGGGAGACACCTTGGAACCTGTCTTTTAACACATTTTACATCACATGAACCAAGCTAATTTCAGTTAACTATTTTTGCCTCAATAAATTTACAGATAGGTCCATAAATATTTGGACAGAGACAAATTCTTTTCTAATTTTGGTTCTGTACATTACCACAATGAATTTTAAATGAAACAACTCAGATGCAGTTGAAGTGCAGACTTTCAGCTTTAATTCAATGGGTTGAACAAAAAGATTGCATAAAAATGTGAGGGAATTAAAGCATTTTTAACACAATCCCTTTATTTCAGGGGCTCAAAAGTAATTGGACAAATTAAATAACTGGAAATAAAATGTTAATTTCTAATACTTGGTTGAAAACCCTTTGCTGGCAATGACAGCCTGAAGTCTTGAACTCATGGACATCACCAGATGCTGGGTTTCCTCCTTTTTAATGCTCTGCAGGCCTTTACTGCAGCAGCTTTCAGTTGCTGTTTGTTTGTGGGCCTTTCTGTCCAAAGTTTAGTCTTCAAAAAGTGAAATGCATGCTCAATTGGGTTAAGATCAGGTGACTGACTTGGCCATTCAAGAATTTTTCACTTCTTTGCTTTAATAAACTCCTGGGTTGCTTTGGCTTTTTGTTTTGGGTCATTGTCCATCTGTATCATGAAATGCCGCCCAATCAATTTCTCTGAACACCTCAGAATTCATTCGGCTGCTTCTGTCCTGTGTCACATCATCAATAAACACTTGTGTCCCAGTGCCACTGGCAGCCATGCACGCCCAAACCATCACACTGCCTCCACCGTGTTTTACAGATGATGTGGTATGCTTTGGATAATGAGCTGTTCCACGCCTTCTCCATACTTTTTTCTTGCCATCATTCTGGTAGAGGTTGATCTTGGTTTCATCTGTCCAAAGAATGTTTTTCCAGAACTGTGCTGGCTTTTTTAAATGTTCTTTAGCAAAGTCCAATCTAACCTTTCTATTCTTGAGGCTTATGAGTGGCTTGCACCTTGCAGTGCACCCTCTGTATTTACTTTCATGCAGTCTTCTCTTTATGGTAGACTTGGATATCGATACGCCTACCCTCTGGAGAGTGTTGTTCACATGGTTGGCTGTTGTGAAGGGGTTTCTCTTCATCATGGAAATGCTTTTGTGATCATCCACCACTGTTGTCTTCCGTGGACGTCCAAGTTTTTTTGCGTTGCTGAGTTCATCAGTGCTTGCTTTCTTTCTCAAGATGTACCAAACTGTAAATTTTGCCAGTCGTAATATTGTAGCAATTTCTCGGACGGGTTTTTTCTGTTTTTGCAGCTTGAGGATGGCTTCTTTCACCTGCATGGAGAGCTCCTTTGACCGCATGTTGTCTGTTCACAGCAAAATCTTCCACATGCAAGCACCACACCTCAAATCAACTCCAGGCCTTTTATCTGCTTAATTGATAATGACATAACGACGGACTTGCCCACACCTGCCCATGAAAAAGCCTTTGAGTCAATTGTCCAATTACTTTTGAGCCCCTGAAATGAAGGGATTGTGTTAAAAAATGCTTTAGTTGCCTCACATTTTTATGCAATCGTTTTGTTCACCCCACTGAATTAAAGCTGAAAGTCTGCACTTCAACTGCCTCTGAGTTGTTTCATTTAAAATTTATTGTGGTAATGTACAGAACCAAAATTAGAAAAAAGTTGTCTCTGTCCAAATATTTATGGACCTAACTGTATATCTGTTCAGAGGTGATTTTGCAGTGGACAAAAATGTGTTGGAATCTTTTGTAAGATTTTCTGACCACAATCTGGGGTATACCAGGGATTTCAAGTTCACACTGTCCTTTTAAGAAGTAATCTGTGAAGCACAAATAAAAGCTATAAATTATTATTAGAAGCAAAAATGGCGTCTCCTGAGAAATATTAAAGCACTGGTCAGTGAAACTAAAGTATTAGGTACTCTAGGCATTAGGTTCTACTATGGAGGATTATAGGAATTTTTAGCTCTCGACTGGTGGGAGGAAAAGACTGGCAGGCGTGAGAAAGGGTAACAGGAGGGTTGCAATGTAGTACTTTTAAGTGAGTATGTGGGTGAGTAACTCCAATTGGTAGACAGGGTTTCAAGACTTGAATAGGTGTGCACAGAAGAACAGATTTTTTTCCTTGTTTAATTAATTTGTGTTGCATATATATTAATATATTTAAATATGTGTAACTGGATAGCAGATCTTTTGACAATCGACTTTAGAATATGTAGACAATTTTCCTCCATCTTAACACAGGAGTGCCACAAGGATGTGTGCTCAGTCCTCTCCTTTATGCTGTCTTTTCCAATGACTGTGTGCCTGTTTACACTTCAAATACCATCATCCAGTTTGCAAGTGACTCAACAGTAGTAGGTCTGATCACCAATAATGATGAAACACCATAAAGGATGGAGATGCTAAAGTTGGTGATATGGTGTGAGGAAAGCAATTTCTATCTTAACATCATTATAGATTTCAGGGGAACTCGAAGAACAGAACATATATCAGCTGTGGCACCCGGACAGGGCTCATGCCCGGCTGGGACGCCCAGGAAGACAGGAGGAGGGCTCATTCCTCCTCCAGACCGCGAGGCGGCGTCCGCCCTGGTTGTATTGGGGGCCACGGGTACAGGGCTTGGAAGCCCAACCCTGTAGGGGCCCGTGGTCACCGCCAGGGGGCGTCCCCCTGCCTGAAGGACCCTGGACCCCAGTACTTCCGCCACACCAGGAAGTGCTGGGGGGAAGAAGGGAGGGAACACCCGGAGTGCTTCCGGGAGGACAGCCGGCATTTCCGCCACACTGGGGCATGTCCACGGGATTGCTGGTGCACACCTGGAGCACATCCAGGTATGGATAAAAGGGGCCACCTCCCTTCATTCGAGGCTGGAGTCAGATGGAAGCAGGAAAAGGTGTTAGAAAGAGAGAAGGAGGCGGTCCGAAGAGGCAGAGTGGTTGGCCTGGACTTTGGGGAAGATTGGGGTTTGTGGCACCGTAATTGTAAATAGTATTGTAAATAAACGTGTGTTGGGTGACATGAGTGTGTCTGCCTGTCTGTGTCCGAGCCAGTCTCCACACAGCTACGATTGTGGAAGAACTTGTGGAAAGAGTGTCCAGCTTTCAATTTTTGGGGTTCAGTATTACAGGAGATCTCTCTTGGTCTACTAACACCTCTATTATAGTAAGAAAAACAAAGAACTTTACTATCTGATGTAAATGAGGAGAGAAAACTTAACCCAGGAATTGCTGGTCAACTTCTACAAATGTGCTGTAGATAGCCTATAAACCTACTGTATCACAGCTTGGTATGGAAGCTTTGCTCACCTCCACCTGACTCTGGCTCGCTTTCTGGGTTTTCAGCAGTCCTTTATATATGGTGCAACCCAGAATTGCTTCTGCTCTTCCATCCATGTGATGTGCCAGCACTTCCGGGACAGATGGAGAAATAAAATTTTCCATCAGCCTGGAAGTACTTCTGGGCTTCCATCCCCATGACTCGATAGTACTTCCGGGCTATGTAGAAAGTAGCAGTCCCCAGGTCCTGCTGCAGCATCTCCTGCCAGCACCCATGGTACCCAGCAGGGCTGTGAAGCTGACCTCCAGATCTCATGGTTTCCAGCAGAAATCTGGGGCACCACTATGCTGCAGAGAAATCACCATTTAGCGTCTTGGGGGAGGCAGTGTCCCAAAGAAGCTGCCTTTCCTATCCTTCCACACTTTGGGTGTCCCGGGCTGGGTTGAGCTGCCGGTCGTCCATCACAGTGGATTAGCAAAACTAATTTTTGTTCCTGCCTTGAGTTCTATGCTGGCTGGGGTAAGCTCCAGCACGCCCCTCCACACCATGACCGTGGTCTGGCTTAAGATGGGTAGAAAAATATTAGCTTAAGTATTTGTGGCTGGAGCTGTGAGTAGGGAGAGCAGGAAAAGTTTTTTTTACCTCAGTAAGCCTATGTAGAAAAGAAAAACAAAGAAAAAAACATTTGTGCCATAAAGAAGATAAAGTTAATCGTCATAAAAAGGATATACTGTTAGCAATCCCATTCATTGCTTTGACACCCACTTACAAATCTTCATTTACTTTATCCATCCACCTTCAGCCTCCCTCACTTTCACTTTCCTAAAATTCCACTCCCATTACTTTTTTGCCCACCTATGTATTGTCTCTCTTTACCACATGTCCATACTAGTACCCTGTTCTTTGTTATATACCTCTCCCACTTGAGCATATGATGGAAAAAACTGAAAAAAATGCTTAAGATGACAAAGTTCAGGATTGTTGTAAACATATCAGTAATACATTAAATTACTTATTATTACTTATTTTGTACTTATTTTGCTGTACCTCTTCTTCTTTTTCTTCTTCTTTGCTCCTGTTAGGGGTTGCCACAGCGGATCATCTTCTTCCATATCGTCCTGTCTTCTGCATCTTGTTCTGTTACACCCATCACCTGACTTTCTCTTTTCCTCTTACCTGGCAGCTTTTGCAATGTACCCAGCATCTCTCCTCTGCACATGTCCAAACCAACGCAATCTCGCCTCTCTGACTTTGTCTCTCAACCATCCAACTTGAGCTGACCCTCTAATGTACTCGTTCCTAATCCTAACTCTACTGACCTTTAATCAGAAACACCACAGCTACTGCACTTAATCACTGAATTAGCTCATTGTACACCCATGCATTCCACTGGATTTGTATCTCTCATACGTACCAGACCTTTTGTCAGTTACTTTTATCCATAGACAGCAGTATCTTAAAGTTCTTATGTTATTAGTAAATGTTTGAAATCTCAAAGGTGAAACCATTAACAAAGGATTTATTTATCAAGATACACATTTATTTTTTACTATTTGTCAAACTTATGAAATAAGATAACTTCAAAGCAGATGTGTGTAATCTTTCTTTGCTGGTGTAGCCATTTCAGTTCATTAAAGCTAGAATTTTATTAAATATGGGATAATTTCTGTAACAGTCATCTTGTTTTGTTCATCAGGTGGCACCCTCCAAGTAAACCAAACTGCATCAGATTGTAATTCCAATCTCTTTTTGTCCGCTGCTAAGCAGCTACATACCACAGGTAATAACGCAAAAAGCATCAGCTCAGATTCAGAAATCGGATTAGAGTTTGGACACACTGATCACACCCTACGAATTACAATAGATCTGAAATCCACAGGCCAAGTGGAGGAGAAAATCCAGTCTCTCAATCCAAGTTGAGTTGAATGAAACTGAAAGCTACAATATAGTAGCTAGAATCAGAATCAGAATTCACTTTATTGGCCGGGTAGACTAATGTAGACTAGGAATTTGTCTTGATACATCCATCCATTCTCCAACCCGCTGAATCCAAACACAGGGTCACGGGGGTCTGCTGGAGCCAATTCCAGCCAACACAGGGCACAAGGCAGGGAACCAATCCTGGGCAGGGTGTCTTGGTAGTATTGCTGAAAAATACAAGGACAACACAGAATACAAAAGATAAATATAAGAAGATAAAATATAAAATGCTAAAATATGATGCAGCATTCGAGGGCAATACAAAAAACGAAGGGATAGTAGGATTTAAATGTCCACACAATATGGTGTGCAAATATACATAGATACTGAGTAGAAGCTCAGACCTGATTAGTCAGAATAACTGGACTTGTTGCTTTAGCTTTCACTGCATGAAGACGTTTGCTGGAGGCAAGTCTTTGAAATGGGTGATGCCCAGGTTGAGTCATATCAGAAATTATCTTTGTGGCCATACTCCTTATGCTGGACTCATATAGGACTTGAATGTGAGGTAAGTTAGAGCCTATGATACTTTCAAAGGCTCTGATGATGTGCTGCAGATTGGCTTTAATCTGAACAGAGGCAGCACCAAACCAGACAGTTAAAGATGAGGTCAGAATGGACTCGGTGATGGCTGTGTATACTTGGGCCAACATTGCTTAAGGGAGATTGAATTTCCTCAGCTGATGCAAAAATGTCCTCATCTTGTAGAAATGGTATATAATGGTATATAATATTTTTTTTATACAGAGAACTGGAAATACATTAAATGAGTTGCGTAACATTTTAATTTGAACAGGGACTCTAAGATGTCTACACTTATAAGATGAACAGGAGCTGTTGAGCTCTCTCAAACCAAGTGGCCTGTCATCATCAAAACTGCTTTTGTGCAGATATATGTTTAAGCATAATGACATCCAACAGCCATTTGCAATTACAAAATTAAAAAAAAAACAAAAGTTGAGTGGTTTTCAACACAGAAATTATTCCATGTTTGATAGTTAGATAATATGGAATTAGACTTTTTAAAGCATCATTGACTTGTAAACCATCATTCAGAACTTGTTCTTTTACAGCTAAGTATAAATTGCAGCATCTAGTGCCTTTTCCCAGTGTCACTTTAAGTAAAGATATTAACATTGGAACTGAGGCACTTTTGTAAAGCTATATCAGACTTTGAACTTTGTTTATACAGACATACTTCCAGTAACATTTTGGCCTTTTCCGATATAAACATTATAGTGGGGCGTTCTGCGTACTGATTTTTTTACATGTAAATATTGGCTGATGGGAAAAAAGCACTGCATGCCAATTCCTGTCACTTTTTCACAAAGGAGTTGAAAAACGCGGTGCAATAACTGGCACTACAAGCTTTCAGAGCCGAAATCCAGAATGGCTTGCAAGCTACTGCCCCAAAACTTCTTCAGAGCAAAAAAAATAAAAAATAAAAAGTAAAGAGAAGCAGTGATTAAAACTTGTGTTTTATATCATCAGGGTTCAAATCCTAATCTGTGTGAAGTTTGTACATTCTGTGTGTGTGTATTTTCTCTGGATGTTATATTGTTCTTTTCTAGTCCCAAACAGGCACACATTAGGTCAATAGATTACACTACAATATCTTAGCAGAGGCAGAAGAAAGCAGAGTTTGGTTGACTAGTACTCCATCTAAGTTTAATTTCTGGCAGTCCATTCACCATAGGTTGGAATAAGTAGGTTTTGAAAAATTAATGAATTTTTCACAAAGTACAGTTTTTAATTTTAAATTGTGCTGTAGGCAGCCGTCTCTGCTCTTCTATAGCACCTACAGATGCATTTGAAATTTAAATATTCCCTACTAGACAAAGAGCCTGTTTCGACAACGTAAGATGAAACGGGCACGAGTTTGTGTCAGCAGTGTATGAAGAACAAATGATAAGTAATGAAGAAGTTGTTTTGTAATGATTGTAGTCCACTTTACTCATTACTGTACAGGCTTGTACTGTTAGTTGATGAATTTTCCAGACCTATAGTATAATATTGAATGATGAATGTTCCAGTACAATATGGAATAGTAATAAGTATAAGCACCACAAACCTGATATAGGTGTATGGAATGAATGCGTAATTGAATCAGAATGCGCAATTAGGCCTCGCGCTGTAGTGGAAATCGCCTTTCAGGCCTCTAGAGCTTTAATCGAAGTCGCCTTTCTCTTTGAATTTTTGCGTCCGTAAATCTGCCGCTTGCCATGATGTTGGGGTTGGATGTCTCGTAAGGTTTTTTCGGGCAGCTGCACAGAAGGCAACTGCGCATATGGCTTCAGACAGACGTGAGTGAGTGAGTGAGTGAGTGAGTGAGTGAGTGAGTGAGTGAGTGAGTGAGTGAGTGAGTGAGTGAGTGAGTGAGTGAGTGAGTGAGTGAGTGAGTCAGGCGAATTATGTATTAAGATTATGTCCCACTCACTTCAAGATCTGAGCCTGTGATCTGATAGCATAAGGAGCTGATCACAGAGAAAACTGACATCAGCAGTGTGATCAGCTTCTGAGAGAAACAGAACAGCTCTGTGCTGACACTGCTTCTTTCATTTTATTGTATTGCTTTTAATTAAAAACGCTAGCCTGCTGAATCTTTACTACTGTCGTAAAACATATAAAACTGAGTAACACATAATATGCTATAATAATGCATAGCATGCATTCATTTATTTTAATGTGCCCTGAAATGTAGAGATTCTCAGTTTTTTCTATTTAATCTTTGGAAAAAAAAGCACTGCCTTTAGCCCATTTTGTGTTTATTCTGTATTAGAGCAGGCTTGACGTGCAAATCACTTCAGGAAAGAAAAAAGATGGCAACACCACCATCGAAACACTAGCAGATATTAATAGTCTACCTTACCTTATTTATGAAGAAACTTACTATAAATGTAATGCTGTATGTACTGTATGTACGTAGTTGTAAATTAGAGTAGGAAACAAACGATTTAGGATGATGACAAAAAATAAGCACACGTTATGAAAGATCCTATCGTATAGTATAGCGTATGTCACAATCTAGACAAATGATGACATTGGGGACCAGGTATTATTGACTAAACACATATCACAAGGATTGAGACATTGGGTAGAAGGTGCTAAGTACCCTGTTAAGACATTTATGGATGGTATAAACTTAAGTTTACTTAAAGTCCAAATGCTAGACAGCCCAAACTGGCTCAGTTTTCTAGCTGTTTCGATTTTACAATAACATATAGAGCAGGAAGTAAACATGCAAAAGCAGATTCCCTTTCAATACTTTACAATCTGGATGACACATCTTTGTGGAGCCAGAAACCCTTATTTCTAACCATGCATCAATCCTCCTCCAATAATATTATAGGTGCTGTGAATGTTGAGTCCCTAGAGAACCTGGCAAAGAAAAGTTTAACCAGACAGGTCAGATAAGGTACTGGAGGGGAAATATTATGTGCAATTATATGGGCATCTTTATATACTATGTCTGGGCATCATGATATCTCTTGTGAGTACCATAGTGGATGGACAGGCATCCTGAAGGGGATGAAGGATAATTCCTTGCCCGGCCAGGACGCAATAAAGGAAAATTAATGAACATGCTTTCTAGCCAAGAGGGAGCAGGAACCCTTGCCTAGCTGTGAGGCTAATATAATGGACGGACCAAAGGACACAACAATGTTTGAATCCTTTAATCCCTGGTAACTTAGATGGCAGCATCCCTGGGTTAGGATTCCCACATGGACACCTGCAGGGCATGCTGCGACCTGTAATGCCCTGTTGGGATCCAGGGGAGCTGCCAGGGGGTACTGCCAATAGTACTAGTAATCCCTATTTTCAGGGACTTCCACTTGATCCAGAAGTGCTTCCAGCAGGCTAAACTCTAGATATAAGAAACCACTCAACCACATCTAGGTGAGTTGAAGATGGGAGGCAGAGGACAACACTTTCTTGGAGGAAGAGGAGTAGGATAGAGAAGGAGGAAAAGTCTTTAATGTGTGATGTACTGTGATATACAGATGATTCTAGAAGGGCCTGTAAAGATACTGGAAAGAATAAAGCTGTATTTGAACCCATGACTGTGTCTGTGTTAGTTGCGTCAAGGTTTTAGGGCTCAGTGACGTGCCCTGTCTTTCACATTCTCAATCTTTAAACTATCTAAAAAGGTATTTCTTATGGGCAGAGATCAGACGAGAGGTTAACAATTTTGTTTTGGCTTGTAAAATCTATAACATGGTAAAACCTTCCCAGACACTATGTGTCAGGTTTCTTCAACCAATTTCTTCTAGCTCCCCTTGGGAGGCAATATCAATAGACTTTATATCAGACCTACCCAATTCCTAGGGCAATGCAACCATTTTAGTAGATGTTGATTGGTTCTGCAAGCATGCCCAGTCCCATAAGCAAGAGAGCATGCAGATACATTTATTAGAGAAATAGTGTGACTACATGATTTCCCCTTTGCAATAATTATTATCATGATCCCCAGTTTGTGTCTCTTGTGTGGGTCGCAACATGAATTAGACTTTGCGTTACCAAACAGAAGGAGTAAATTGGGATTTGAAGAAAAGCTTCAATGCAACATTGATTCATGTCAGTCTGACTGGACAGACCTTTTGCTTATGGCAGAGTTTGCCTGGAAAGTGCTTTATCATTCACCAATCATAATGTCTCCCTTTGAATGTAATGTAATGTAATGACAACAGCCCATAGTTCTTTAAGTCCCCTTCTCTAACTTCTTTGGTTTAAAGTGTCAGGACGCCTGTAATGTGTGGAAACAAGTTTTGCTGAATTTAAAGATGATGAAAACCACTGTGAAGTTGTTTGGGGACCAAAAACATAATGTGGCTCCAGACGTCAAGGTCAGACAGAAGGTGTGGCTTGCTACATGGGGCATGCTTGAAAGTTCCATCAGAGAAATTAGCTCCAAAGTATTATAGCATACTATGTGAGTCTGGGAGGCTCCAGTTTGTTATTGTTTAGCACTTCAGACACACTTAACATATTGTAAGGTTTCTAAACTCTTTTGTAACTCCCTCCAATGGGACGACATGCTGAAGAGCATCCCGAAGGGCGATCACTGTGTCTGTTGAAGACAGCTTATCCATTGCCAGGACAACCGCAGGCTCCCAGCCCTACAGCGGCTCACAGTGAAAGCAAATCCGAGCCGACTGTGTTCGCTCTATAAGTGCCTGTCGTTGATGGGTGATGCAAAGAACATTATAAATGCAGGGAACAGTATTACTTGGCCACTAACCTGGCCATGACCATGCCTGACTGCTGTGTCTGTGTATAGGAGAGTGGCAGATCCCACTACAATAAATAACTGTGCTATTCTTGTTTCAAAGTGAATAAAGTTGGTTTTCCTAAAGTACAGGGACACACAAGTCAAAATATATTCTGCATTTCATGTGTAATGGTTGAAACCAATTTATAGCAGTCTTTATTATAGATTAAGACCTGCTCCTCATTCAGTTTAGGTAGAAGATAAAGACTACCATGAGCAAAACATTTTAGATTCTTGACAACATGGTAGCTGTGTGGAATATTTAATACATTGCCAGGGTCATGAGATCATGCGGACTGCTCTGGAGTCAGTATAGATTGCATACATTCCCCATTGCTATTCAGCAATTTTCATGGACGGAACCTCAGCAAGGCTGATGGATGTATCTGTAGACCACAGCTTAGGAGGAGGGCTATGTCATAAGGAAGCATTTATGTTTCAATTTTTGTCTCTAAATATATTTTTCAGGTGTTCATTTCTGTTGAACAAATGCTTCCTAACATTGTAAAATGCAATCTAGTTAAAACTAAGCAATACACTAAGATAACTGTTAAAAAATGACTGCACCTGTTTTATGATAAACTATGAGGTGAGTCAGAAATGTAATGAGTTAAATTACCATCCATTATAGATGCTTTCTGCTATTTGCTTTCTGGATAGACTCTAAATGCTCTCTGATTATGGCAGATGAGTAGATGAGGATCCTATCTCCTAAATCTGTTATATGTAACAGACTGATGAGCGACCAGAAGTCTGTTATACTGTGCAGTCCTGAGGTAAAAGATGAGACTTTATTACATTGTCTAACCTGCTCAAACATGGCCAGACTTGTTGGTAAACTGATTTACACTGGTATAATGGTGAAATTTGGAGACAATATCATTAGGTATGAAGACACTAAGCGTTCTGTCAGAAGGAAATGTAAATGGCAAGGCACAAAGGTGCTAATATATTATACAAGACCAGGAGATAAACATGGTCAAACAGGAAAACAAAGGTCAATGCCAAGAAGTCAAAATATACTAGTGAGTAAACTAAACCATTAGGCACAAATAGAAATCAAAAACTATGCAGAAGATCAGAACCCAAGAAAAAAGTTTATTTTTGAAATATTTACGGTCTTGGAGGTCACACTCAGTTTGATGTCTCCTCTTGTATCACTGCATGTATGATGAGTTGTTACAAAGCTTCCAATGGACAATCCCCTTTGTGACTAAACAATGATCTCACAAAATCATGGCAACTTAATGAACAACAAAGTATCAGTAATGGTAACCAAAACAAAATGAAAATAACAATTACTTAGTAAACTACCATCCATCCATCCATCCATTCTCTTCCGCTTATCCGAGGTCGGGTCGCGGGGGTAGCAGCTTGAGCAGAGATGCCCAGACTTCCCTCTCCCTGGCCACTTCTTCTAGCTCTTCCAGGAGAATCCCGAGGCGTTCCCAGGCCAGTCGAGAGACATAGTCCCTCCAGTGTCTCCTGGGTCTTCCCCGGGGCTTCCTCCCGGTTGGACGTGCCCGGAACACCTTACCAGGGAGGCATCCAGGACCATCCTAATCAGATGCCCGAGCCACCTCATCTGACTCCTCTCGATGCGGAGGAGCAGCGGCTCTACTCTGAGCCCCTCCCGGATGGCTGAGCTTCTCACCCTATCTTTAAGGGAGAGCCCAGACACCCTGCGAAGGAAACTCATTTCAGCCGCTTGTATTCACGATCTCGTTCTTTCGGTTACTACCCATAGCTCATGACCATAGGTGAGGGTAGGAACATAGATCGACCGGTAAAGTGAGAGCTTTGCCTTATGGCTCAGCTCCTTTTTCACCATGACAGACCGATACAGAGCCCGCATCACTGCGGACACCGCACCGATCCGCCTGTCGATCTCACGCTCCATTCTTCCCTCACTCGTGAACAAGATCCCAAGATACTTGAACTCCTCCACTTGAGGCAGGATCTCGCTCCCAACCCTGAGAGGGCACTCCACCCTTTTCCGGCTGAGGACCATGGTCTCAGATTTGGAGGTGCTGATTCCCATCCCAGCTGCTTCATACTCAGCTGCGAACCGATCCAGAGAGAGCTGAAGATCACGGCCTGATGAAGCAAACAGGACAACATCATCTGCAAAAAGCAGTGACCCAATCCTGAGTCCACCAAACCGGACCCCCTCAACACCCTGGCTGCGCCTAGAAATTCTGTCCATAAAAGTTATGAACAGAATCGGTGACAAAGGGCAGCCCTGGCGGAGTCCAACTCTCACTGGAAACGGGTTCGACTTACTGCCGGCAATGCGGACCAAGCTCTGACAGCGGTTGTACAGGGACCGAACCGCCCTTGTCAGGGGGTCCGGTACTCCATACTCCCGGAGCACCCCCCACAGGATTCCCTGAGGAACACGGTCGAACGCCTTTTCCAAGTCCACAAAACACATGTAGACTGGTTGGGCGAACTCCCATGCACCCTCCAGGACTCTGCTAAGGGCGTAGAGCTGGTCCACTGTTCTGCGACCAGGACGAAAACCACACTGTTCCTCCTGAATCCGAGGTTCGACTATCCGACGGACCCTCCTCTCCAGAACCCCCGAATAGACTTTTCCAGGGAGGCTGAGGAGTGTGATACCTCTGTAGTTGGAACACACCCTCCGGTCCCCCTTCTTAAAGAGGGGGACCACCACCCCGGTCTGCCAATCCAGAGGCACTGTCCCTGATGTCCATGCGATGTTGTAGAGACGTGTCAACCAAGACAGCCCTACAACATTCAGAGCCTTGAGGAACTCCGGGCGTATCTCATCCACCCCTGGGGCCCTGCCACCAAGGAGTTTTTTGACCACCTCTGTGACCTCAGTCCCAGAGATGGGGGAGCCCACCTCCGAGTCCCCAGGCTCTGCTTCCTCATTGGAAGGCATGTTATTGGGATTGAGGAGGTCTTCGAAGTACTCCCCCCACCGACCCACAACGTCCCGAGTCGAGGTCAGCAGCGCACCATCTCCACCATATACAGTGTTGACACTGCACTGCTTCCCCCTCCTGAGACGCCGGACGTTGGACCAGAATCTCCTCGAAGCCGTCCGAAGGTCGTTCTCCATGGCCTCCCCAAACTCCTCCCATGCCCGAGTTTTTGCCTCAGCAACCACCGAAGCTGCATTCCGCTTGGCCTGCCGGTACCTATCAGCTGCCTCCAGAGTCTCACAGGACAAAAGAGACCGGTCGGACTCCTTCTTCAGCTTGACGGCATCCCTCACCGCCGGTGTCCACCAACGGGTTCGGGGATTGCCGCCACGACAGGCACCGACCACCTTACGGCCACAGCTCCGGTCAGCCGCCTCAACAATAGAGGCACGGAACATGGCCCATTCGGACTCAATGTCCCCCACCTCCCTTGGGACGTGGTCAAAGTTTTGCCTGAGGTGGGAGTTGAAGCTACTTCTGACAGGGGGCTCTGCCAGACGTTCCCAGCAGACCCTCACAACACGTTTGGGCCTACCAGGCCTGACCGGCATCCTCCCCCACCATCGAAGCCAACTCACCACCAGGTGGTGATCAGTTGACAGCTCCGCCCCTCTCTTCACCCGAGTGTCCAAGACATGTGGCCGCAAGTCCGACGACACGACCACAAAGTCGATCATCGAACTGAGGCCTAGGGTGTCCTGGTGCCAAGTGCACATATGAACACCCCTATGCTTGAACATGGTGTTCGTTATGGACAATCCGTGACGAGCACAGAAGTCCAATAACAAAACACCACTCGGGTTCAGATCGGGGGGGCCATTCCTCCCAATCACGCCCTTCCAGGTCTCACTGTCATTGCCCACGTGAGCATTGAAGTCTCCCAGCAGTATGAGGGAGTCCCCAGATGGTATGCCCTCTAGCACACCCTCCAGGGACTCCAAAAAGGGTGGGTACTCCGAACTGCTGTTCGGCGCATATGCACAAACAACAGTTAGGACCCGTCCCCCCACCCGAAGGCGGAGGGAGGCTACCCTCTCGTCTACCGGGGTAAACCCTAATGAACAGGCTCCAAGTCGGGGGGCAATAAGTATACCCACACCCGCTCAGCGTCTCTCACCGGGGGCAACTCCAGAGTGGTAGAGAGTCCAGCCCCTCTCAAGGAGATTGGTTCCAGAGTCCAAGCCGTGCGTCGAGGTGAGCCCGACTATATCTAGCCGGAACCTGTCAATCTCACGCACAAGCTCAGGCTCCTTCCCCTTCAGAGAGGTGACATTCCACGTCCCAAGAGCCAGCTTCTGTAGACTACCAAGTCTAGAAAAACTTCTCAAAATAGCAAAATCCCCTAAAACCAGCTTCTCATCCAGTTTATCCAAAGAAAAATATATTTTTTTTAAATGCACAACTCGTAACACCACAGAAACAAAGTTTAATTGCAATTTCATGTTTAGTCCTTTGAGGTGTGCGCCTGATAACGGAAACATGTTACCTTGCACTCATAATATTCACTTTCCTGGTGGGGCTTCTGAATATATGCAAAGAACTGGCAATACTGTTTTTTATTCTTTACTCACTCTATTCCCCCTTTAACCCATTTTACCAATCTATTACATTTACTTTATTTCCTATATTTCCTTCTGTCTTAATATTCACACATTGTTGAATTGTAAAAAGATGTTATTTGCTCTACAAAGTAGTTATCATGTCTACAAAAGTCCAGCAGTGATATTAACCTTGAAGTCTTTCCCAGAAGGGATATGCAGGTTCAAATGTCACAGAGACTAACGACTTTACTTGAAGTTATAGAGTTACTGCTCTGTCCCCAAACTCTTGTAAATGATAGATAGATAGATAGATAGATAGATAGATAGATAGATAGATAGATAGATAGATAGATAGATAGATAGATAGATAGATAGATAGATAGATAGATAGATAGATAGATAGAACTTTAATTGTTCCCATGGAGAAAATTTAATAAAAATAAATATACATAATATAGTTTAATAAATCAATAGATAAATACATGTATATATACACACACACTATGGCCTAAAACATATCAGAATGACTAAAAGGAAAGAAAATTAAAAAGAAAGAAAACTTCTTCTTTAGCAGTCACTGTGAGGCAATAGGTAGACATATTGCTGTTGATATAACGGAGTCCCAGTAGATTCTTGACACACTTCTGCTGAATAATTCATTGGCTAAAAGCACTCAGTGTTTGTGTGTCATAGAGAGCATGTGAAGCATTGCTCATAATGGTACTCAGTTTTGTTATAATTCTCTCCTTCTCTACTACTTTCAGGAGATCTAGAGTGTGTCCAGTCCTGAGCCTGCCTTTTTAATTAGCTTGTTGATTCGGCAGGCCTCTCTTGAAGTGATTTTAATGGCCTAGCACACCAGAATATAGAAAATTGAACTGACCATTATAGATTTGTAGAGATATTGAAGATGTCAACAGCCATATTAAAGAAATGCAGTCTCCTAAGAAAAATAAGCCTACCTTTTTTTACTCTGTGTTATGTTGGAGATTTTCACATTGATAGTTCACAGGGGACTACACTATGCATGCAATTGTATGTGGGTGATGGCAGTTTTCACTTATGATGGTACCAGTAGCACAAGGGTGACGCTTTATGTATGCTGTGATACATGTAGCAGATACTTGGATCACAATGGATGAGCACCTCCATGCACACAAAGCCACTCTAGTCCTGGTGGTGCAATAGGGGAACTGGTTGGTGAGTACCAAAAGAACCATTCAAAATATGTAGCAGGTATTGAGCATGGAGTGTGGATTTGTCTGGGTAACCTAAGAGCCCAAGGTTAATGTGCTGTGTTTCCCACAATCCTGGTGAGATTGAGGTAGATGGCCACAGTCTCCACAAAAAGCTGTTTCTATGCTGCTTAGAGAAGGTCAAGGTAAAACAATGTGCTCTTTTCTGAACAAGCTTTGTCTATTACTATATTGCAGACAGCTGTAGCTTATCCAAGCAACATTACACACAAGGCAGGAATCAATCCTTGATATGGTGACAGTTATCAAATTGTTCATGCTTTTACCTTCTTTTATCAATAAAGAAACCACAACATTGTGTCAGAACAGAAAAGTGAGTGATGGAGGCACACTGGTGTGGCTGAGTTATTAACTCTTTTTCATTATTATTAACGTTGTGAAATGGTAATATATTATAAATATAATTCTTGGATTTTCAATTTGTGGTGTAGCGAGTCCACAGGTCATGTCAAAAAAGCCATTTTTTAAATTAATAATCGCTGCCTTCGCGGCTTAGAAAGGGGGAATGGTAGTGTGGCGGATCGGTTCCCGGGGAATTCGTGATGCAGACGATCCTCGCTTAAGTGCACAGGTGAGGAGTCGTCCGCATCCGTAATTGTTCCCAGGAGCTGCTAATTGCCACAGCTGGTCCACATCCCCGTAATAAATAGAAGCACGAGGTGGCTAGCAAGAGAGAAAAGAAAAACAAAGGAAGTGAACGGAGGTTAAGAGAAGAGAAGAAGGCGTCAGGAAGCAGGCAGGAGAAAGTGTGTGTGTGAGTAAGTGAAGAAGGCAGCTGAGCAGTGTGCCCTAGTGAGGTGTTTGGCCGACACCTAGGGCAGTCAGTAGTGGTCGTTCCTGCTGAGTGTATAGTTAATGAGCAGGAGTGACCGGAAGAAGGATGGCTCGCTGCGGAAGACAGCTGGAGTCAGGAGGTTTGGGAGGTGGATGCCCCAGCGTGAGCGTCCTGGTCGCTGGGGAACCCAAGTCTTGGTCTGGGGAGAGCAGAACTGAAGCTAGAGATCAGGAATCCTCCAGACCAGCTGGCAGAGCAGATCAGCTGCAGCTAAGGTCACTCCCTTGATGCATTGCCTGAATGGGAGAAGCAGGGGAGTCGACAGTCACCAGAAGAAAGCACCAGGATTTATTTAAAAAGACAGCTTCCAGCCATTGTTTTGACCTCAGGTTTTTTAAATGATTTTTTTCTATTGAATTTTAACCTCCACAATTTCACCTCTGTTTTAATGGATTATTTATTTAATGATGTATTTTTGAGACACTGCACTTATTTATTTGAACACTGGTTTGTTTGTTGATTTTAAATAAAATCACTTTGCACTTTTGGCACCATCCCCTTGCTTCATTGTTTGTGCCTCACTGTCCAGCTCATCAGTGAAATTACCGACGGTGTCGGGTTCAGAGCTCCCAGAAGCAAGATGGGAGCATAGAGTGAACCTGCATCGTCACACCATCCTTTTCATGTTTTTTCTGTTCTTATTAGAGTAGGTTCAATAATAGAAGAGCTGACATTTAATTGAGTTATCTCAGTTGTATTGCAAATGACTGTAAGTAGCTGAAAAATTTATAGTTCTATAAATTGCCCCTCAGTCATAGTTTTTATTTTTTTTTTGGCACTGTTATTTGCAGGGAAACCAATAATAAGCTGTTTGAGAAAGCAAATAACAGTGCAGCAGAAAAACAATATAACACTCTTCAACTCTTAATGCAATTTGAGATCTCATTGGGCCAAAGCTCAACACGATCATATACCAACTCATTACAGGGCCCAGGGGACAAATTTAAAATCGTAATTTACCTAAGTGACAGAAAATTAAATTAATCTATCACACACATCATTCACTTTTCGGATGTGGCTGGAAAACTAAACTACCCACAGACAAATCTGTGCAGGCTTATGGAAACATGCAGACTCCATGCTAATGACAGCCAGGACTGGAATGTGAACCCAAGACAAAGGATGCATAAGACAACAGTGCTAGCCACTGCCCCACACCAGAAAATGACACAAAATCAAAAAGTCTGATTTAGTGTATGTTATCTGTATGATAATTAATCTCTACGAGAGACAACAATAAGAGTTGGGGAGTTGTCCCTGCATAATATCCAGCGATCTTCAATTCAAACAGTTGAAAAAATGGTGATCAAAGCATAACAGTTGATGATAATAACAGTGAAAGGTGGTATTTATACAAAATGGCAACCAGAAGAAAGTATTGGTGGAAATGACGTCATAACTGTGGGACCAGAATGACGTCATCGGAACAAGGCCGGAAGTGATGTCACCAGATGTGACGTATGAGGAAGTGATGTATCGGAAGAGGAGCCATTTTGGGAATCCAGAATACTCAGTGGATGTATTGTTTTATTGTTGTTCTTCTTGAATTCTGATGAAAAAAGGAGGGAGGCATTAATACCCAATACAACCCCCTTGTTTCATGAACTTTCGCTCACCTCTGGGCTTGTTGGCTGCCTCCTAAGTGCACGTGTGTGACATATAGGGCCTAGACCCATCGGGTCGGGTGGCCAGAACTGAGAGGTCAAAGATATGGGAGAGAGCATCAGCGTTGGCCTGCAAAGAACCTGTGGTGTTATGGGTCCACAGCTCTTGCATCAAAGGCCGATTTATTTAAATAAATAATCGCCGCGCTCACGGCTTAGCGAGGGGGCGTGGTGGCTGTAGCAAGCCGCAGGGCGATCTGTGGTGTGGGCGGTTTTCACCTAAGTGCACAGGTGGGAAACTGCCCACATCCATGATTGTTCCTGTGGCTATTGGGCTGCAGCTGCTATGTCCTCTCCGCATATATAGAGAAGCGCGAGCGGGTTAAAGGGGAGAGAGAAAAAGTAGAAGAGGAAAAAGAAACGGAGGTTGCAGGAAATAGCAGGAGGAGAAAGTCGGTGCGGGAGAGCGAGCGAGTGCAGGCTCGTCAGCGGCTGTACTAGTAGCTTGGGTGTATGGCTGACACCCGAAGTGTAGCAGCAGTGATCGCTCCAGCAGAGTTGTTTCTGCAGGGCGGGAGTAACCAGTAGATGGATAACTCTCCGTGGAAGGCAGCGGGAGTTGTACTTGGGGCGAGTATTCCACAGCATGAGCGCCCTGGTTGCTGTGGAACCCAAGTCGCTGGCTGGAAGAGCCTACCGGAGCCAGGGATCGGTGAGGCAATCCAAATAGCGGAAGCAGGCAGAAAGAAGGTCAGCTGTAAGGAGGGCGATTCTCCTGTAGAGCACTCATACGGGTATAGCAGGGGAGTTGCCAGAGGACAGAAGACACCGGGCTTTTTGATTTTAACATTGTTACTTCCTGTACTGTTTTACCTCGTGGTTTTTAGAAGAGTTTATTGATTTTAACCTCCACTTTTCATTTAATGGATTATTTATTTATTTATTGAAGGAACTGCACTATTGCACTTTGTTTGCACTTTGGATTTGTTTTAATAAAAGCACTATTGCACTTGTTATACACCACTCCTTTGCTCAATTGTTTATTGCCCCACTGTCTAGCTCATCAGTGACATTACCGACGGTGATGGGTTCAAGGGCTCCCTAATAGAAGAGGAGCATGGAGCTGAGCCCACATCGTCACAGAACCTTTATGATAAATGACCTTGAATCTGTATGGTTGTAGGTCTAAAAACCACCTGGTGACCCAAGTAGTTGACTCACAATGAATGGATATCCACTGAAGGGCGGCATAGTCCGTCACCAGAGTAAATTCTCGACCCAGCAGATAATACCTCAACTGAGTCACAGCCCAATTAATCGCCAAGGCTTCACGTTCTACTGCCGCATACCTTGTCTCCCGATCTAGCAGTTTCCAGCTCAGGTACAAGACAGAGTGTTCAGCATCTTCAATGCATTGGCTTAACATGGCGCCTAGTCCTGTGTCTGATGCATCGGTCCGGAGAATAAATAGAAAATCAAAATTAGGAGTTTTCAATACAGGTGCTGAAATAAGGGCCAATTTTAAGTCACGAAATGCGGCTTCAGTTTTATCATTCCATACCACTTTAAGGGAAGCCTTCTTTCAAGTTTAAGTTTAGTGAAAAGGAGGAACTTTGACACCTTGTATTGCTTTAACCCTCTTTAACCCCTGGAGTCAGTTGAGGCGGTCTGTACAACTTCAAGTCACTTTGCTGAAGACACCTATTGGTTTACTCTTTATCATAAGGGTGTGATTTCCTGCTGAAAATGTGATCCAAAATTGGCCTAAAAATGGGTGTTTTGAAATCTAGGTGGCCAAATATAGTAGCGGCATCTTGCATAACTAGACATCAAGAAGAGTTGAGTGGTATATCATATGTGGAGTTTTTTTCATACCAGTGAGTCAGGAAGCATCAGACGAAAAAAAACAAAAGAGATGTCAAAGAATTCATAAATAATTCACATTAGCCAAATAATAACACATTGGTTTTTTTTAAGCATAATGCCTGTAAAGGTCCTATGTGACGTTAATTCACTTAGTAAAATCTACTAACTAAAACTCAGTATTTGTTTGGACAGGCAATTCATAAACCTGCTATCTTTCAAGGTTTTGTTTTTAAAATGATTCACCTTCCTACGAACATGAATATGGTAGCACAGCAAAGTCGGGCCCAACATCAATTTCTGGAGTGTTGCGCTCAAACAAACAAAAACATCTTTGTGTGGCTTTTCTACTGGGACTCCCATTTCCTTGGGCAGTCCATTTGACTTGCAGTTTGGTGAGTCAAAAAGAGACAGCTGTGGGTGTGCCCAGTAATGGAGGGGTCTGTGCTCTATTGACAGGGTGAAGTGGGTTTAGAAGATACTTACTTGGTGTTTCCCATGACTTTATACAGTATATAAAGTTTACTATTCAATGACTAACATTTTCTTTTGTTTAGTCTTTTTCTAGATGCTGGCTGTCTTTTATAAACTGAAAGCTTTTTGTTCTTAGGGCATCAAAAATGCAAAATGATCATACACTTTGTAGGGTAATCCAGTGAATTCAATCAAATAGTTATATTAATATTTTCATGTACTTCTTGGAAGAAAAATAAGATAGGCTTAATGTAAATAAAGAACATATTGGCAGAGTGCAGAGGGTGGAGTGGTGGCTCTGATGCTAAGGATCTGTGCTGGTATCCAGAATGTTGCTGGTTCGAATCCCCGTCACTGCCAAAAGAGGTCCTACTCTGCTGGGCCCTTGAGCAAGACCCTTAACCTGTAATTGCTCCAGGGGCGCTGTACAATGGCTGACCCTGCGCTCTGACCCCAAGGGGTATGCGAAAACTAACAAATTCCTAATACAAGAAATTGTATAAGGTGAAAAAAACAACAACAAAAAAATATTGCTGTGAAAACCTTTGAAGTACTTCCAAGTTTAGAGTTATTATAAACAAGAATTTTGTGTAAAAAAGGGAGAAAAAGCCTATTTTCTATTTATTCCTTCAATTTATCCACTTCATGTTTGCCAATCTGATGAAAAGAAAACAGTAGCTTGTACCCTAAATTAAAAAAAAAAAAACTATACATAAATATATTGTCACAGACCATAAGGTGGCTCCAGACGCCAAGGTTAGACAGAAGGAGTGGCTTGCTACATGGGACATCTGCTTGAGCGTTCCATCACAGAAATTAGCTCCAAAGTACTGTATTACAGGATACAATGTGAGTCTGGGTGACTCCAGTCATTTAGAACTTCAGACACACTTTAAGATACATTCTGCATTTCAGTGTAATAGTTGAAATCAATTTATAGCAGTCTTTATTATAGACTAAGACCTGCTCCTCATTCAGTTCAGGTAGAAAAAGGTGAAAACTTACCAAGAGCAAAACATTTTGGAGTCTTGACAACATGGTAGCTGTGTCGAATATTTGACACACTGGCAGGACTATGGTTATGAACACTGCTCTGGAGTCAGTGCAGATCATGTACATTTCCCATTGCTGTTTCCAGCAAGCGTGATGGATGCATCTGGAGGCCACAGCTTAGGAGGAGGGCTATGTCATGGGGAAGCTTTTATTTTTCACTCTTTGTAGCTACTCATTGGTCTCTAAAAATATTTTTCAGGTGTTAGTTTCTGCTGAACAAATGCTTCCAAACATTGTAAAATTCAATCTACCGTATATACTTGAGTATAAGCCAACCCGAATATAAGCCGAGGTACCTAATTTTATCTACAAAAACTGGAAAAACTTATTGACTCGAGTATAAGCCTAGGGTGGGAAATGCAGCAGCTACTGGTAAGTTTCAATAATCAAAATAAATACCAATAAAATTACCATACATTAATTTAAATCTTTAAAAACAAGCCCAGTGCATTCTTTAACTGCCTTCTCTGCCTGATGCGGCCAGCCCTCTCTCTCTCGCTCGCTCTCTCTCTCGCGGCGCGTGCGTGTGTGTGTGTCTCTCTCTCTCTCCGTCTCTCGCTTGCAGCGGGACCTGACTCGAATATAAGCTGAGGGTGACGTTTTTCAGCACATTTTGGGTGCTGAAAAACTCGGCTTATATTCAAGTATATACGGTAGTTAAAATTTATAAGCAATACACTAATAAAACTCTTAAAAAAATAGCTGCACCTATTATATGACAAACTATGAGGAGAGTCAGAAATGTAATGAGTTAAACTGCCGTCCATTATAGGTCTCATTTGCTTTCTGGGTAGACTGAATGCTCTCTGATTATGACAGATGAGTAGTTATGAGGATCCTATCTCCATCCATCCATCCATTTTCCAACCTGCTGAATCCAAACACAGGGTCACGGGGGTCTGCTGGAGCCAATCCCAGCCAACACAGGGCACAAGGCAGGAAACAATCCTGGGCAGGGTGCCAACCCACCGCAGGACACACACAAACACACCCACACACCAAGCACACACTAGGGCCAATTTAGAATCGCCAATCCACCTAACCTGCATGTCTTTGGACTGTGGGAGGAAACCGGAGCGCCCGGAGGAAACCCACGCAGACACGGGGAGAACATGCAAACTCCACGCAGGGAGGACCCGGGAAGCGAACCCGGGTCCCCAGATCACCCAACTGCGAGGCAGCAGCGCTACCGTGCCGCCGATCCTATCTCCCAAATCATTTTTTTCTATTGTAACAAACAACAAAATATCAGTCATGGAAAACAAAACATAATGAAAATAACAATAACTTAGTAAACTACCAAGTCTACAAAAACTTCTCTATATATCAAACCCCCTAAAACCACCTTCTCATCCAGTTTATCCAAAGAAAAATAAATTTTTTAAATGCACAACTTATAACACCACAGACACAAAGTTTAACTGCAATCTATTGTTTAGTCCTTTGAGGTGTGCACCTGATAACGGAAACATGTTACCCTGCACTCATAATATTCACTTTCCTGGTGGGACTTCTGAATACATGCAAAGAACTGGCAATACTGTTTTTCATTCTTTATTCAATCTATTCCTTTCAACCCATTTCACCAATCTATTACATTTTCTTTACTGCCTACATTTCCTTCTGTCTTATCTGTCCCCAAACTCTTGCAAGTTACATTAGACAGACAGACAGACAGACAGACAGACAGACAGACAGACAGACAGACAGGCAGACAGACAGGCAGACAGGCAGGCAGGCAGACAGACAGACAGGCAGGCAGGCAGGCAGGCAGACAGACAGACAGACAGACAGACAGACAGACAGACAGACAGACAGACAGACAGACAGATAGATAGATAGATAGATAGATAGATAGATAGATAGATAGATAGATAGATAGATAGATACTTTATTAATCCCAATGGGAAATTCATATTCTCCAGCAGCAGCATAATGATACAATAAATA
Organism: Erpetoichthys calabaricus; assembly: GCF_900747795.2. Taxonomy (NCBI): domain Eukaryota; kingdom Metazoa; phylum Chordata; class Cladistia; order Polypteriformes; family Polypteridae; genus Erpetoichthys; species Erpetoichthys calabaricus. The sequence goes on from NC_041396.2 coordinate 148,861,966, forward strand.
ATATTAAATTAAAGAATGATAGTAATGCAGGTGAAAAACAGACAATAACTTTGTATAATGTTAGATAGATAGATAGATAGATAGATAGATAGATAGATAGATAGATAGATAGATAGATAGATAGATAGATAGATAGATAGATAGATAGATAGATAGATAGATAGATAGATAGATAGATAGATAGATAGATAGATAGAGAAAACTTCTTCCTGAGCACTGACAATTAATCATTAGGTAGACTTATTGCTGTTGGTATAACGGAGTCTCAGTAGTTTCTTGACACACTTCTGCTGAATAATTCAATAGCTGAAAGAACTAAGTGTAAGTGTATCATAGACAGGATGTGCAACATTGTTCATAATGGCACTCAGTTTTGTTATAATTCTCTCCTTCCCTACTACTTTCAGGGGATCTAAAGTGTGTCCTGAGCCTGCCTTTTTAATCAGCTTGTTGATTTGGTGTGTCTCTCTTGAAGTGATGTTACCAGACCAGCTCACCACAATATAGAAAGTTGCACAGGCCATCAAAGATTTGTAGAGGATATTAAAGATGTCACCAACCATATTAAAGAAATGCAGTCTCCTAAGAAAAATAAGCCTACATTTTTTACTCTGTGTGATGTTGGAGTTTATCACATTTGGTAGTTCACAGGGAACTACACTACGCATGCAATAGTATGTGGGTGATGGTAGTTTTCACTTATGATGGTATCAGTAGCAGAAGGGTGATGCTTTATGTATACTATGATCCAGGTAGCAGATACTGGCATCACAATGAATGAACACCTCCATGCACACAAAGCCACTCCAGTCCTGGTTATGCAATAGGGAAACTAGCTGGATCGTACCAAAAGAACCATTCAAAATATGTAGCAGATATTGAGCATAGAGTGTGGATTTGTCTGGGTAACCTGAGAGCCCAAGGTTAATGTGCTGTGTTTCCCACAATCCTGGTGAGATTGAGGTAGATGGCCACAGTCTCCACAAAAAGTCTTTCTATGCTGCCTTAGAGACGGTCAAGGTAAAACTTACTGAAATGTGCTCCATTCAACTTATCTGAGCCTGCTTTTTCTATTGCTATATTGCAGACAGCTGTAGCCTATTCAAGCAACATTACACACAAGGCAGGAACCAAACTTCAATATAGTGCCAATTATCCCATTGTTCATGTTTTTAGTTTCCACCATAACTGGCAGTCTATTGTTCCATTCCTCCCTAAATAGCAGTCCATTCCTTTTAATAAAAAACTTTTAATAAGTTTGGTGTTTTTCAAGTTAAAGTTATTTCTTCACAAACATGAGATGTATGCATTTGACTCATGAAATTGTATTCTAAAGTTTTTTCTACAGTTTTTTTTTAAATATATAGCCATTTCTTTTGTGGTTTATAATGGGACCTTATGAGGCACAGTACGCTCTTTAAATTTATTAGAAGAATTTTAAGGAAGTAAATTGTTGATTTATACAAAATTGGATGATACCCTGTGCAGGATTGTTTCCTGGCTCATATCAAGTTCTACTGCCCCCCAAACTGGATTAGACATGGCATGTTGTCAGCCTACTGGAGGGCAGCATAGAGGGGGCAACATGAACTTACAATGTGCTTGGAATATCCTGGTGATCACCACCAGCTTGAGGATGGGATGAGTCATCTTACCTAAGTCTACCCCCCACAACAATCGGAGAAAGCTACACTCCTTTATATCTGTTACAAGTATGGGGAGGTGGGCCACACCACACTATTATGTCTCTGCTTCGGCGTAGCTGAACGTGAACAGATAAGTACTGTGTCACTGCCAAATAGTTGTCCCTTCCCTACACTGGGGTGGTTGTTCTTAACAGGGATAAAGTCACAGATTCTGGCAGTAACATATCTATTATTGCTCCCAATTTTGTGCTCCAGTGAAAGTGGGAAACAGGTATGACCAGTCTAACCTGCATACACTGGGAAACTCATTGGTATAGCTCTACGTCTTGTTTAATCACTTATCGGGGGTATTCTAAATTGTTTGCCCATTGGCAGGGCCCTAAGGAAATTAAGGAAAGAAAAGAACTGGTCAAATTATATGGTGAAACAACCAAATCGCTGACCTACCCAACATGTTTACCATGTCAATCTGTTGAAACCTTGGAAGGACAGGGAATCAGATCCCTACTCGGGACCACCTTGTTGTTTCTTTCTTTCCACAACGACTTCCACCAACTTAATCAAGTCCCCAATTTGATGCTTATCTGATGTCACGTGTGGATGAACTCCTCAAGTGGCTTGGTAAAGCACAATACTTGATGACTCTTCACATGACGAAAGGGTACTGGCAAATTCCTTTAACGGAATCCGCAAAGGAAAAGACTGCGTTCAGCATCCTTAGTGGTCATTGGCAGTATTGCATCTTCCCATTTGAATTACACAGGGCTCCAGCATGTGGTGGATAGAGTGCTACACCCCCACAACTCCAATAGTGCTGCCTAACTGGATGATGTCATCATCTATTCTGGCACGTGGGAGGAACATATACAGCATGTTCATGCTGTGTTTCTGACAATAAGCGACGCCTGTCTGTGGATCAATCCATGGAAATATTATTTTGATGGGTAGAGGTACAGTATGCCCACAGGTTGATGCCATCATGAAGTGGCCCTGTCTGAAGACCAAGCAGCAAGTGCAAGCCTTCTTGGGGTTAACAGGGTTTGTTCTCTGAGAGGGCAACACCCTTGACAGATATTATACAGATGCTGGCCCTTAACTTAGTAGTATAGGGTACTGAAACAGAAGGTGCATTCCATGACTTAAAATAGGCCCTTATGTCTGCACCTATTCTGTCTGCTCCTAATTTTTCTCTACCTTTTATCTCCAGACTAACGCTTTGGACACAGGTCTCAGTGTTGTGTTGAGCCAAAGTGTCAATGATGATGAACATCCCGTCATGTACCTGAGCCAAAAATTGCTGGAACAATTATGCGGTTGTGGAATGTGAGGCTTTGGCAATCCAGTGAGCTATTAACCAACTAAGGACCATGCCAATGCTGATGCCTTGCTTTGGGTTCGTGACCTCACGGTTCAGGCCTCCTGACCCGACAGGTCTGGGCTAAGCTTAAAGGCTCTGATGATGGTAATTCCTCATCAACATAAAAACCTACCTCTATGGTAAATTAAAACAATGATGTATTCATTATCACAATCTAATTTAAGCCTGTGAGAAAACTGACCAATAAGGAGTATGACCTGTCTATCCAAGGGAGTCCAATTTTGTTTATTTGAAATGCTGTCCTCCAAAAAGAACATGGGAATTCAAAACAGCAGGGCCCCTTGGGCCAGCATCTCACTCCAGGACACATCATGACTTCTAGGTGGTGAGCAGGTCAATTTTAATAACTGCAGTTGCTGAAACTCATTGTCTCTGAGGTTGTCGAATTACAAAACTAGATATCATAGGGGGTGATGGATTACACAATTCCTTAATAGCTATTTACCATGGTTTCAAATCCTACCATTACATTACCACAAGGTCTCCTTCATTTTGGCAGCCAGTCAATGAAGAGCTTGCTGGAATAAGAAGAGGAGCTTTATGTGAAGGAGAGCAAACCACAAACAGGCAGTCACTGATGTTTGTGTAGTCTATGATCTTTTTTGAAAATAAAACGAAAAAAAGACATCTGATCTGGACTCAAAGGTCAACGAGTCTCCTTTCATTTGCATTCTTTCCTGTACTTCCAGTTGATGGCTCACTGGCTGTTAACTACCATAGACATGAGAGCCAACCCAGCTTGCAACTCATTACAAGAAAACCAAACTAATTTGGGTGGGTGTTGAGAACACTGTGAATGAATCACTTGGTGTGCCACACTACACAACTGTCGGACTGGCCATATGCAAGTGTCTACAAGTCATTGTTATTTTCTTAGTTAATTAAATGAAGGTTACAACTGAAAATAAAATAAAAAGTCAAAAAACACCACAGAAAAAAGAGTTAAGAACTGTAACTAAGTTCAAGTGTCTTGGAAAACCAACCTGCATAGAGAGGTTCTTTTAAGATTTACTTGGTGAAGGCAACAATGGCTTTATAGGACACCAACACAAAGAGAAAGCTACTTTTTAATGATTTTTAAATTTCCAATCCTGAGTGTACCTCAACCCTAAATTGGACAAGTCCAATTACCTTTCATAAGTATTGCTACTTTGGTTTTGAATGTTCTATCTAGTTTTGTTAATGATCTAAAGGTGTGTGTGCTACCTAATAGTCTACAAGGTAAACACCAACCCAAATTCTGACTTGCTAATTATTATGGTAAAAGTGGACTTCTATCTAAATAATATAAATCTGATCACTCACAGCCTGCCCAGCTAGTGCTATACCTTTATCTCCTCCTATGTTATTCTCATCCTTCTGCTCTTTTACTTTTTTTTCCCCCAACCCATACCTCTCTGAAGCAGTACCCATCCCATTACTTGTTTGAGGTACTATGTACAGTAGTTATAGGGTCTGGAGTTGGGTACATCCCTTAGTTTTTAGGTCCCATTCATCGGGTCTAAAACTGTAATCTCCAAAAAATGCAGAGGGCTTTCAGACTCAGTTTTTGTAATGTATTTAACTCTATGAATATGGCTTCAATTACACTTACCTGCTACTGTATCCCACTTCCCAGATATCACGTATTCCTTTTCTGAAACACAATCTCAATTAGACATGTGCACGCTAGTAGCTCCCCTTATCTAATTAGGAATCTCCCTATCATCTTCTCATTGTCCATTTTGTGTGTATGTAATCTTTCGTATTTGACACCAGAAATGCAGTTTCAATGACCAGATGTTCTAGTCTGTCCAGGAAGCCCTCTCTGAAACAACACACACACATCTATCTTTCATCCGTGAGGAATCTCATTCACAGTTACTCAGCGGTGTAGTCATCTGCTTGTTTAAGAAGTGATCTCATCTATTTGACTTACAACTTGACCTTGTCATATCATATCTTTAAGGGCAGAAAGAGTGTGATGGCTTGAGTCACCAACTAGATGGTGCTAGGAGTTAATGAGCAACTTTGGATTTGTTAACATCGGATGTGCTGTCCACATAGCAGAATTTAAAAATAAAAGCAGTCGACTCCATAAATATGGTAGGATGGTGGTACACAGGCTAATGTTGCTTTTACACTGCCTTAGAGAACCTGGATTCAAGTCTCAGAATTGTCAGTATGTGAGGCTGACTTCAATTCAATTAAATGCAATTTTGTTGAATTATGTAGACCACTCTTCACTGTGACATGTTTACAGGTAAATACAATACATATGTCTTTGTTTACCTCCTGCAGTACCTTCACCAATTGACCATACAGGGGTAGGGTAAGCAGTGTATGCACCAGGGTTTCTGTTGCAGACAGCAAGAAAATGGAGAATACTAAGATGGTTAGCCCTGAGGAAGGGGCAGTGTGACAGAGATGGTAGTGTCACTTGGCGAGATTGTTATAGTTTATAGTTAGGAGTTGTTTTGCTGGTGTGTAATTTGAACTGTGTGCTTCAACTCCCTTGTGTTTCTTTTATTGGACGGAAGGTGTACTTTCATCCCTACTGTGACCTCCTTGTGTGTGAATAGTTTAGAAGAGGTAGTTAGTGTGCGGGAGTTGCTGCAAGCTGTTGAGGACCAGTTACTATATATTGTTTTATTTTAGAATACAGTACATGCCAGTTCACAGTTGTTCCCACTGACTCCAGACTCATTCTTCTCTTTTGGTTGCAGTAGTGTATTTGGATGACATCTTTGTTAAAGGTCACTTATAACATTATGGAAGGAAAAAAATTATATGTCATAGCATATTAGCATAAATAGCCATAAAGTAATTAAAAGCTTCTGAAACATTAGATTAAGCATAAGTTAGAATGTTAAGCAAATAAGATATGTCAAGCAAATAGTTAATTAAAAAATCAGTCATATTGCATTATTTTTTAAGCTTGAAGCAGAATTGCTAATGTGGGAAAGGAAGAACAGGATAGGAAGAGAATGACGCACAGAAACTATTGATAACAGAAGAAGGGGAGCATGTGCACCTGTGTTCGAAAGTCAGAAAGCTGAGAAACGATATCAGTAAAAAATAGGCCCTAGTAGGCACGCAAGAAGCCAGCTGGAATAGTGAATCAGCAGAGATGGCAAAAAGGCATTCCTGCCAAGGTCAGAGATGATGTAATGTATGGAAAATAACAAAATATCTATCTTACTAAACCACAGTTAATTTATGCACGGCGGATGCACGGCGGACGCACCGTGGCGCATGCGCACTGCGGCCTTGGCGCCAGCCCCAGAGTCCAGAGTCAAACGCACGCATGTGCACTGCGGCCTTGGCGCCCGCCCCAGAGTCCAGAGTCAAACGCAGTGGCATCCCAAAACGCGGCTGTGCCCGCCCCAGAGTCAAACGCAGCGGCTTCCCAGAGTCAGTAGGGGGCGCCCAAAACCAAATAACACAACGTGCTGCGCCGTGGCACCCGCCCCAGAGTCAAACGCAGCGGCTTCCCAAAATGCGGCGGCTTCCCAGAATCAGTTGGTGGCGCCCAAACAACATGGATAAAAACAATGAACGAAGGCGCCCACACAAAGAAACCGCTTTAGTTCAAACCAGAGTCAGTAGGTGGCGCCCAAACAACATGGATAAAAACAATGAACGAAGGTGCCCACACAAAGAAACCGCTTTAGTTCAAATGGGGTTATTGAATTAAATGGAAACTTTACCATGCCTACGACCTGTGAACTAAACCTGAGGTAAAGCGTGCACGCCAGGTTGTACAGCCGCCCAGACGCAACCGGCCACACCACCGCATATACGACGACACAGCCATAAAAAAACAAAAACGAGACTGCATGAAGAAAAACAATAAAAGAAGTGCGTTGAAATGAACTGTCCCAGGACGCACCCACCCTCCATGATATTTCATCACGCACCGGCTTCCCCCCTGGGAATGGCCCATACTGCTTTCGTGTGTGTTGACAAATATTGCATCGGATTGGAACAGTGCACCCTGAGCCAAATCACAACCGCAAATGTGCCCAAATGTACGTGTTACATCTAGATGACGCAGTATATCAACCACAGAGCTAATAATGAGAAATGTAGCTGAAGTCATAAACAATCACCCATTAGCAAACTCTATAAAAATGCTACATGAGGTTGAAAGAGAAGCCAATACAAAAGCAGAGGCGGACGGTGTGGCACCAACTACAATTGCCTTAGTGCTAATAAAGGACAAAGAACAGGATCCGAGACAATACAATGTTCCCATTGTTAATGAAGTAGCAATTGTGTTTCAAAGTGATGCCGGTTAGCCTCCGTTTCACCGCGATATTGTCATGCATTTACGTCCTGATGGAAACAAGGCGCCTACAACGCGCTTCTGAAACACCACAACCACATGAGTCACAGCTCCAAAAAGAAACCGCTTTAGTACAAATGTGTTTATTTAATTAAATGACATTTCCCAGGGCGCACCCACCCTCCATGAGGTGATTGCCATTCTTGGATTTGCGATTCTTTCGAGAATCGCGGGCTTGCTGGTATTCTAGCATAAATAAGTTTAGAAAATTATACTAGCATTTAATCTTAGTGCAGAAATTAAATGTAAATTAAGCATGCCAAGCAAATAATTAAATAAAGGCACATGCCATATTTCTTTTTTAAATTAAAGCTTAGCTTTGACCACCAAATAGGCTAGGAAGGGAAAATGACAAGAGGAAGCCCATATATGGAAGAAAGGTCTTGGCCAGTGAAAGAAATAAGCAAAAACAGAAAGTAAAATTAACAATAGACAGTGAAAATACCGGAGGGGCCAGCTGCAGGGAAAGTCAGGAGATAATAATGGTTCCCATGGGAACTCAAGGTATCAGCCGGACAGGAGCAGAGGGGAGTCAGAGAAAAAGAGCAAATGAGCTAGTTTGAGCAAGGTCGGAGTGATAAGAAATGACTATATAAGTTTGGAGTCCTGAACTGTTCGGGGCTCAGCTCAATTTGGCCGTATTGGGTTGAGTCTGTGTTATTTTTATTGTTATTTTATTGTAGTAAAATTATGGACTCTGTTTGCCTATCCTCTGGGTCCTAATAGCCTTCATTTCAGGTAAAAAGCCTTCTGGTGACAATTTTTCACCACGTCAACATCAAGGCACCTGACAACTGTTTAAAGATATTTCATTTACAGTTGGAGCAGAAGCAGACAAATGTACTTACTCTGGGTGAACACAGTAAAGCTGGGGCAACTTGCTGGTTTAAAGTCCTATTGTACACCAAACTCTCCTGTTAACTGAACCCTTCTGCCAACTGATCTGATGACAAAAAAGGTAAAACCTAGAGGCCTGTTCTATTCTGAATTTTAAGCTACATGTCAGGTTGGTCAACCATCATGCTCATACTACCTTGTCCTAAAGTCATGTAAGTGGAGTGGTCTTAACAGCCAACAAGAAGGTTACTCCTGTTGCGATCAACAGAACTGCTTCCAGGATTAGAAATGCCCTTTGAAAGTCCTCGGGCTGTCTTACTAAAAGATTTCCTATGATGCCAACTATCTCACAATAGCAACAGCAACAACTTATTTCTTGTATAGCCCAATATCACACAAGGAATGCTTCAATGGGCTTTAACATGCTCTGGTTTTTGACAGACCCTCAGCGTTGACTCTGTAAGAAGGCAAGAAAATTTTTTGGAAATTTTTGGAAAGGAAATTTAAAGGGAAACTGCCTTCCAGGTAGGTTGGGCATGCAAATGTTTTCAAAAAATGGGGTAAATACAATACGCAAAATGGAACACAAGTAATCTTCTTCACAGAGCTAGATGACCAATCTATTATTGCCACCTCAGAAATACAATACAACGGTACAAACCACTTTGTTCTTGCATGTTGCTTCTCACCTCATACAGACACTGAGCATTGTGACACCTCTCAAGGCAAAATGCAAGAATAGTTTATACCTCTCATGAAATACAGAACTAACACATAGTGTGTGTTAAAGAGGTTATGAAAAAAAAAAGGAAACATTTTAAAAATAACGTAACATGATTGTCAATGTAATTGTGTTGTCATTGTTATGAGTGTTGCTGTCTTTTATATATATAATATACACACACACACACATAAACATATATATACATATCTACATATAAACATATCTACATATATATATACATATACACATCCACACATATATATATATATATATATATATATATATATATATATATATATATATATATATATATACACACACAGACACATATATATACATAAATATTTACATATCTACATATATACACACATATTTATACATATGTACATATATATATATATATATATATAGACATACATACATAGATAGATTGACACATATATATATATACATATCTACATATATATATATGTAATTGTGTTGTCATTGTTATGAGTGTTGCTGTCATATATATATATATATATATAGCAAAATACCCGCGCTTCGCAGCGGAGAAGTAGTGTGTTAAAGAGGTTATGTAACTATATATATACATAAACATATATACATATATATACATATCTACATATACACATATCTACATATACATATATATACATATACACATCCACATATACAAATTTACATATCCACATATATATATATATATAGATATAAATATAGACATACATATATACATACATACATACATTGACATATATATATATATATATATATATATATATACTGTATATATACATATCTACTTATTGGCTCCTGTATTTAGGATATAGCGGGTTGGATAATGGATGGATGGACATCTGTATGCATAGCCCTATTTGCCCATTTTCATTTTTTTTCTTTCTTCAGTAATATTTCAGTAAACCCGGAGCTTGTCAGTTCAAATCCTGGTACTGACACCACTGTGTGACCCTGAGGAAGTCACTTCACCTGCCTGTGCTGCAAAAAACAAAAGTAATGTAACAAATTGTACCTCAGATGTTGCAAGTTGCTGGAATAAAGGCATAAGTAAAATAGATAAATATGTATTATACACATAGGAACTATTAATTTATTTTCAATTAAATCATCTGCAGCAAACTTTTATAAATGAGGGTTTCTCATTTTTAGATAGTGCAAACTGTTTCTTCTTCATTGACATTTTCTCTTGGAGAGCTTTTTTCATTTCATTGAAAATTAAAGCAGCAGCTGCCAAAATATGTAGCTTTCTTATTAATTTTTCAATATTGTGTAAAATAAATGTATAAAGTAACATAAAAGGTTTAAATACTGGTTATCCTTTTACACTAAAATATTACTAAAGAGATACAAAAAAAGTAAAATGGATATGTTCTTTTTCTTTAAGGAGATTAAATATTACTGAAGAAAGAAAAAAAAAATTAAACAGCCAAATGGGGCTATGCATACGAACTTAAAAGGTTTAAATAAAACAGAAATATATATTTTATTTTTACTTGCTTAACTTGTGGAAGGTGTATCCTGTAGCAAAGCCCTAACTTTCTTCGTGAAAGCCCGTTTCAGTCAATAAGTCTTAAAAAAAGGTATAAAGATATTGACAATAAGCTAAGCAAACCCAGGAAGACATGGAATCGTTTAAATCAAGTATCATTACATCTTCCTTTCTTAAAGAGAAGTAAGGCAGTACTTATAAGCTTACATATTTATATATAGACATACATACATATATATATATATATATATATCTATATCCGAAGCCGTGCAAGCACACTCTTGAGAATGCAACGTATAGTTGTACAGAAGAAAAGCAATCTTGCCTCAAATGAATGGCAACCTTTTGTAGGTCTATGAACTTAATTTAAACTTTAGGTTTACACGGTGCTTTCTTTCCGAAGTACCTGCACTCATGAATATGTCTGTATGTGTCAGTCGGTCAAATCCACGTGCTTCGCACCGGCGAAGTACCGCTTTTAAATTTTTATTAAGAAGAAAACAAAACCTTTTTAAATTGAGGGAAAATATACTAATAACAGTTTGTTAAGGATCTGTTTTTTTGTGAAGCTGCCTTCACTCGAGTGATCACTTCGACCTGACTTGGTGGCCAACTATAAGCGTTACCTGGTAGGTAACCACCCATACAATCAGATTGTGAATCAGACTACGAATGCCGTGAATGTAATTACCCCGATCTACATGTTGTCAAATAAACGAACCACACGCCGTGGCGCGGAATGTAATTACCCCGATCTACATGTTGTCAAATAAACGAACCACACGCTGTGGCGCAATTTTAGGGGCTTTGCCTGTAGCGCTGACGTCTGAGGTTCGATTCCTGTAAGGGAGTGAAGTGAGTGGCTGGTTACCTACTAGATAACGCTTATGGTTGGCCAGCAAGAGAGGTAACATCAGCCACGGAGCCTTCAGTTGTGAGAAGCAGATCATAGAATGGTTGAAAATAGTTTACTGTCAAATAATGCAAAGAGTACGCGATACGTCTTTCCCCCTTATTCTTGGCTCATCAGGCGTACACACCCACTGCACTTGCTTACGGTAATCGAACCTCTGATTGAAAATAGTTTTGCATTTACCTTTTTAGTAAAAGGCGAGCTTTTAAGCCTGAGAAATCACCCCGTAAATGCACACGTTTAATTGCACATGTGTTAATATGTATGGTTACACAGTATTAAAAGACAGTGAACAACGTCATTTACCTTTGTTCCCGCGTTTGATAAAAGGCGAGCTTTTAAGCCTGAGAAATCACCCCGTAAATGCACACGTTTAATTGCACATGTGTTAATATGTATTCTTACACAGTATTAAAAGACACTCAAAAATGAACGTCATTTACCTTCGTTCCCGCGTTTGACTCGTGCTGTAAATCTCTTCCTTGTTTGTAGTTCACGTGATCACGTAGGAGGCGTGATCACGCGATACGTGACTCCGTCTCCTCCATTAGAGTATATGGACAAAAAACATGTTCCAGTTATGACCATTACGCGTAGAATTTCGAAATGAAACCTGCCTAACTTTTGTAAGTAAGCTGTAAGGAATGAACCTGCCAAATTTCAGCCTTCCACCTACACGGGAAGTTCGAGAATTAGTGATGAGTCAGTCAGTCAGTCAGTCAGTCAGTGAGGGCTTTGCCTTTTATTAATATGTATAGATAGATTTATTCAAAAACATCATAAACAAAGTATAAATTAATTAACATAAATGAAAAACAATAATATCTGTCCATCTTTTAATTGCAGAATCACAGCCAGATTGTATAAAAAAAGTCAGACAAGCCAGACACTGGCAGAGTCCCAGAGACCTTATCCAATAAGTCGCTTCCTTCCTGTTGGCCATTCTACAGCTGAGTCAGTACTGGGTTGGCCAATCTGATGAAGGGACCCTTCTACCTGATGATTCCAGAAGAGTGTGAAACTAAGCTGAAGTAGCGAGTCTTCTGTTTGGATTAAAAAGCTGAGACTGAAGGGACACCACTCATACGAGGGGTGTTCAATAATTTATCTATCTGTATGAAAGAAAGTAGCAAGCATGTTCAAAAAAGTCTGGGGATGTTGTGACATGTCTCAAAGTTGTGGCTTAGTGTGAGTCTAACATTCCAAGAGAGTCAGGAGAGTCCTCGTGCAAATCAAGTAAGCTTCTTCACGACAATATGCCAGTTCACATGTCACATCAATCACAGGCTACCATCCGAGAATGTGGGTTCCAGCAGCTGAACCATTCACCCTACAGTCCCGACCTGGCTCCCTCAGTTTATTTCCTTTTCCGACGTTTGAAGAAATCTCTCTGTGGACAGTGGTTTTCAAGTGATGAAGATGTCAAGGCAGCTGTGATGTCCTGGTTTGGAAGGTCAAACAGAAGATTTTTTTTTTTCAAAGGGGTTCAAGTCATTGCAGGAAAAGTGGATGAAGTATATGGAGCTATCAAGGGACTATATTGAAAAATAAAGCAAACATTTTTTGAAAACTCCTTTCTTTCCTACTGAGGTAGATAAATTATTGAACACCCCTCATAGTAGCAGGAAAACCATTCCACAGGTTTGGGGCCCTGTAACTAAAAGCTTGACCTCCCATTGTTATTTTGTTAGTCCCTGGAATCATAAGCCGACCAGCATCACCACACCTCTCTTTAGGCTCTATTTGAAATTTAAGGCCCCACGTAATGTGTAATGAGGCCAGCCTGACCATATTGTTGACACCTTTAGTTTTTAAGTTGTTTATTTTTGTGTTGATATTAAACCCTCAGTTTTATGATAAAACCTTTATCTTGTTATGGTTTTTTTTTGTGACACTCCAGAAGGGTGATCCCCATTTCCTACAACTAGCCCTTTTTACAGCAAGTTGGAACCCAGGGTGCCAGTTTATATCAGGTCCTAAACATGTATATGCTCTGTCTAAACAAAGCCAATTTACACTCACGCAAAAACCTAACACACATGTATTTAGAAGTGAGAATTACAAACATTGGAAGAATGCACAAATTTCACAGAGACACAGGATCTTGAACCCACGACTCTGGAGCTGCGAGACATCAGCATATGCTTCCCACCCTGTGTATATATCTAGAGTGTGTAATGTTCATACACTACATACACAGATAATCTTTAAAAATAATAAGCTTTTTTCTTATGTACTTGCGTTAGAATATGTAAGTGCTATGAAAGGAAATTATCCAAACCTAAACCTCATACACTCATACCATTTTTTAAAATTTTGTCATTGGGTTGCTATCAAAAGTAGCATGAGTCTTGTTGATAGGGGCCTGTGAAAAGAGGGGGCCTGTGAGGCAGATGAAGCTGGCTCATGTCACATGGTGTTTAAAATCTCATGGGGTTTAACAGCAGACATTTCCCAGGCTTGTTCACTTACATAACCCTAAGTAAGAGGAACTTTTTTTTTTTATTTTGGCAGTGTGTATGATGGGGGGGGGGGGGGGGGGGGGGGTGTTTAGCGGGGTTGTGCAAATACACTCTATCCACACATGCTCACAAAACAGGCTAAATGTCATCTGATGTACAGCCAAATGCAGTAATGTTTGTCAAGTGCATCAGATAGCCAAATTACAATTTTTTAAGAAGTAAACCAGCAATACTGTACTTAATATTCATAAATATCACATATGTTTTGTAATGAAATAAGCTGCTAACTGCTGCTCACTAGTGCTTGCTGTTTTTATCGATCTACAGTAGATGAATTACTGTACATAGAATTGTAAAAGGTGGCTATGCAGGCAGTAGTTGGCTACAGAATAGGAAACGTCTCTGACATAGTCCAGAAAGTATCATCAATACTGGAAACTCTTGGCTAATACAGGACTATAGTCATCCCCAGCTCTTTTAATGTTAAAGTTTGTCTACACTTACCAATAATTACCGTCCATCCTTTTAAGTGGTTCTTTGTATTTTCTGCTAGCAAACTGGATGCACATCATTCCTTTATGGCTAGCTGAGAGACCATGCCCAATAAGGGCTTCCAAAGACTCAAGGATGCAGGATACTCCTTGGGCCATGGGGTGTTTCTAGACTTTTTGGGGCCCCAAGCTTTATATCTGTTTTGGTATCCTCCCCTCTTCACTCTTCTTTTTTGTGTAAGTTAGCAGTCTGTCACTGGACAGGTCATGAGGTCTGAAGTGGCCACTTAACTGGCTCATGGATGCAAACAACCTAGTGAGCCCTTCCCAAAAAAAGTGCTTTAATTGCCTAATCAGAAGTGTGTTTAATGCAGCCTCAAATAAAAAAGATAATTGAACCAGGAGGTAACAAGGTATGGAGTAATGACCCACCGGTGAAAGAAAGAGACCAGGGTTGTGAAGGACAGAAACAGGGTGCTTGGAAGTTTGGAGGTGGATATGTAAAGGGCAAGGGACTTACTGTATATCAGTGTAGCTAAGAAAAGAGAACTGTATTCCCTGTATGTCTTCCTTTGATATTTTTAATTTGTTCTTGTGATTCCTTGCCTTTTGTTGTATTTGTTTATTTTTTGGGGTTCCTTCCATGACATTATTCTGGATATGCCACAAGGGTCCCTCTCCTCTATACATACACTTAAAATTACATAATCTCCAGTTATGTCCTTCTTTTATAAGAACCCTGGGTCATATGACAACAAATGGTGGTACTATAGTTCCTGACCCACTGGGCTGGCCAGACTCCCTAGACCATCTGGTTTCCTTCTGGGGTGTTAACCTTCTTTTGACATTTCTAGTGCTGTCCATGTAATGAGGAGTGTCAGAGGTCTGTGACAGATCACCGTTTTAAAATAAAATGGTGAACATAGGCTCAAGGCTGTGAAGGTGCATGTTGTGGTGTAAACAAGAAGCCCTGAGGTGTTAATGGGGAGATTGGCTGGACCTGTATTTATGTGCAGATGCACAGTTCAGCCGGTTTCCTTGTTAGCACTCCGGGGTTTGCAATTAGGCAACTGTGCTCACTTAAGAATAAAAAGAGTCTGAGCAGGAAAGATGAGGAGACAGAACAAAGAGAAAAGAAAAAGAGACAGGGAGGTTAAAACCTCCTTTTCGTTACAACACCAGGGTTGTGGTTGAGCCAGTGCTGTAACAGGAAGGAGGCAAGCAAGTTGGGAAGTGGCCCCTCAGGGGGACAAGCAGATGGTGCACCAGAAGCAAGGTCATTCCTGCTGAGCAAGCAAAGAACAGGAGAAACCAACTGCTCCAAGTACGCTCCCACTGAAGAGAGAGGGATACCAACAGAAGAAAGGAGCAGGCCTGCAGAGGTCCCTGCTCAATGCTGAGTGATAGTGGCAGGTACACGAGACAGATTAAGGAATGACTGTGGTGTCAGTGGACATCTCCTCTTGCTCAAGCACCCTTTAAAGAATAAGCAGAAGAGACTTCAGGTCCAGAAGGAAGCAATGGGGCTCATGAGGATTTTAAAGGATAGATCCTGACTGTTTCAATCTTTGATTTTAGCCATTTGCATTAATTATTACTGGATTATTTATTTGCATTTTAACCTTCACATTTTATTATGTATTATTAATTGACATATGAGTTGGATGGCCTTTGCATTACACTTTATTTTGATACACTTTATTGTTAATGAAAAATATGAGGTATGTTTTGCTCTTACCTCTTCTGTATTACTTGTCCTTATTGCCTGGTTCATCCTTGGTCTATGTTTATCGATTTCCTGAGTTCAAGGGGGGAACACAGAAGAATCTACTTTGAGACACATTGAATTTAGGGTTTTTCTAGTGCTTTTGAATCAGTCCTCACAGGGAGTCACAGCAAACTGTGGCATTATCCACTCACATCACCCTGTCTCCCACTCCATGACCCAAACCTGTGCAACCAAGGTAAAGAACCTGCCTGTTCTTTTCCCCATTTTGGGGCATTTATCTCAGAGTTGCATGCTCTGACATTTAGGTGAACTGCCTGCCACATACCCTAGGTAATATCTGGTCTGTATCATCACCCCTTTCCACTAAAGCATACATTGTCATTGGTGCTATACGTTTATAGCTGATATACATCACCAACAAATACCTGCCTTTAATATGTCTGTCTGGAATATAAAGGATCATGAGAAATCCAGAGTTCTTATAAGGGGGTGGAGGGATTGGGCAGGCTTAACACTATTGTTAGTTCAAAAAAGTTTTATGTGTCTCCTACTTAATTCCTGTCCTCCAGCGTAATTAATTTTTCATTGCAAATTTACATTTAGCAGGGCTTTAGTATATCCTCTAGGCTCAGAAAAATCACTGGTACCCAAGGAGTTCAAAAGGTATGTAATATTGCCAGTGGCCACTAGGAGAGTTAAATACAATTGCTTTTTGTCTTCTTTGGTTAACAAGACTCACCCACAATCCTTAGTCATATCAATGGTAGTAAAATAGTGGACATCTTCCAGATTTACAATAAGCTTTTTCATCCTTGGTATAGGATAACCATAAAATTTAAAACCTGGTTGATCTTTTGCAGGTCATTTCAGTAGTGCTAGGAAACATCAGGTTTGAGAATGAGTACAATGGGACTGGACCAAGGACACTTACTCATGTTAAAGTTATTCAAATGTAAAGTTTTTTGAACTTTTGTATCAAATTTAGTCGGTAGGACCACAAATATCTACTATGGACATTTTCTCACCAGCACTCCAAGGTCAGTATGGATGTAATGTGCAAGTAATGTTTTTTATGTTGGTCATTATCACTAAATGTGGTTAAGAATTATCACACTTAGGAATATGGTCTGTTTAGGTTTATGTTTTACTGAGTTGGTGCTCTGTAACAAGATGCTTTATTTGATGTTAAGAAGACTCACTAACCACTGATAACAACACATTACAACTACAGTTTTTTATGTAAGCCTAAAATCACACAAAGAGTGTCTCAATGGGATTTAACAGGCCCTGTTTATTTGATAGCCCAAAGCCTTGACTCTCTAAGAAGACAAGAAAAAAACTCCCAAAATTCACATTAGAATATGAGCTACCTGTTGTGAATGTATTAATCACTTACTGCTACATATCATATTTACAATAACACACTCTTAAAGCTCCTTTCTAAAAGCTAACTTTAGTAGGGTAGTTTTAACAGCATATACAGTAGGTACTATGCCATGATACAGATATCAGCTGAGGACTCTGAAAATGGGGGTAAAACACAGTTCATGTCACCTACTTAGCAGAGTTTTGTATGGCTTGTCTTTGTATTTCAACTCATATTTGCCAATTTATGTACGCTCAGTTATGATTATCTGAAAAGCATATTTCTTCCGACATATGTAAACACCAGCAGTAAGCCATCTATAAAATTTAAAATGGAATAAATTATGTGAGAAAATGCACCTTACTTGAACTTAGCTTTCAAATAGGAAGATTGTAATATTTGATTCATAATGAGATCTTTACCTCTCTTGTTAATAATTTAACTATCTTTGCCTTAATGTCATTGAGAACTGGAAGCAGAAAAATCTGTAGTAGGTACACACATATGCTAAGGATGCATTCTAGTATAATTGAATGAAACTGAACCATTTTCTAAAAGTAGCAGTACAGTATGATGTACATATATACAGCGTGGCACACAGAAAAGTAGCCCTGGGCTTGGTAAGAAACTTCACCCTAATTTTAGCAGCAGTCAGCATAGAAATGTGAAGTTAGGGGGAAGTCTGTTTTGCTTTGTTTTGTTAGTTGTGTGCATGCTGGAGAAAAGAAAGATGGTATCAAGCTAGGTGAATTGGGAAATCCATTGAATCATTACAGAGGGACTTGGACAGGATACAGATGTGGGCAGATTTGTGGCAGATGAAATTTCATCCATCCATCCATTTTCCAACCCGCTGAATCCGAACACAGGGTCACGGGGGTCTGCTGGAGCCAATCCCAGCCAACACAGGGCACAAGGCAGGAACCAATCCTGGGCAGGGTGCCAACCCACCGCAGGACACACACAAACACACCCACACACCACGCACACACCCACACACCACACAGGGAGGACCCGGGAAGCGAACCCAGGTCCCCAGATCTCCCAACTGCGAGGCAGCAGCGCTACCCACTGCACCACCGTGTTGCCCCAGATGAAATTTAATTTAGGTAAATGTAAAGTATTAAACGTAGGAAGAAAAAATGTTAGGTTTGAGTACACAATGGGAGGTCTGAATATTGAAAGTACATCTTATGTGAAGGATTTAGGAGACATAGTGGACTTGTCACTATCAACTACCAGACAATATCTAGAAGCCATTAAGAAGGCTAACAGAATGTTAGGTTATATATCACGGTGTGTAGAGTACAAATCCAAGAAGGTTAGGCTCAAGTTTTATAACATACTGGTGAGACCTCATCACCAACTGTACTGTGTACAGTTTTGGTCTCCAGGCTACAAAAAGGACATAGCAGTGCTAGAAAAGGTCCACTGAAGAGTAACTATGCTGAGTATGGAATAGCAGGGGATGAATTATGAGGAAAGATTAAAAGAGCTGAGCGTTTTCATGTTTAAGCAAAAGACAATTAGAAGGAGGCACAATTGAAGTGTTTAAATTTATGAAGGGAATTAGTACAGTGGATCAAGACTGTTGCTTTAAAATGAGTTCACCAGTAACACAGGGATATGGCAGGAAACTTGTTAAGGGTAAATTTCACACAAACATTAGGAAGTTTTTCTTTACACAGAGAACCATAGAAACATGGAATAAGCTATCATGTGGTGTGGTAGACAGTAAGACTTTAGGGACTTTCAAAACTAGACTTGATGTTATTTTGGAAATATTAAGTGGATAGGACTGGTGAGCTTTGTTGGGCTGAATGGCCTGTTCTCAACTAGATTGTTCTAATGTTCTAATTTTCTAATGTAGAAAAGACATGCCATATTCATTATAATGCCATGTGAAGCTGTATTTTCGGACAGACTCCCTTCAAGTTAACACATGAGGAATCGGTGTAACATTATTACTTTGTGAGTGCTTTTATGAAATACATAATTCAGCAATCTGTGAATAAGTGCAGATTGTTTCCTTGTGCAATGCACCAAAACCAAAAATCCCACCTGCTCGTACTAGGAGGTTGTCACCGAAATTAATAATTATAAAAATTACCTATGACATGCTTTTCTTAACTCAAAGCACTACAAGGCATAACAAAAAGTATAATATGTATAAACTAAGTAATAAATTGTGGATCATATAGAAATAAGTCCACATAAGTTGACACAGCATTTATCATAACAGATGGGTGTGTCATAAAGGTAATGTCAGAGTGCACTCCAATTTTTCTTACACCACCACCTAATCTCTATTTTGGTTTATTGTAATTTTCACATATGCTGACATGACTACCGGAATTATCCATGTTCTAAACCCACTCCTCCAGAGCAGAAACTAGAACCTATCACAGAAAGCATTGGGCACAAGACAGGAACAATCCCTAAATGCCAGCCCATCAAAGACTACCTGAGTTATTAGTAAATTGTCTTTGATGTTAAATGAATTTCTCATGTTGGATGTTTGAACTCACTTGCTCCCTAAGTATGGTGTACAGTAAAAATCAAAACAGGGTTTTCTTTTTTTCCATTAAACAATACAAGACAAGTCATTTCATAAGAAGATTATTTTTCTTTTAGGCTTATGAGAGCCAGATGCATAATATCAATTTTAAAGAATTTGTTGCCAAAAAACATACAGCAGTTCCAGATGTTACAGTATTTTAATTGCATGCTAAAAGAAAACAGGATGATTTTGTTCTTAAAATAAAGTGCATGAAAGAAGCTACCAACAGGTTCACATTAAATTACACAGGCGTAGTGGAGTCAAGTTGAAAAGGTTGAACATTGAGCAAGATGATCCTGCAAGGCTTATGACTCACATGTTCTGGGTGAACATAGTGAACGATAATATTGTGTAAGCATTAGTCAATACCAGCAATAAAACCTGAGAACAATACTCATGCTGAAACACATAAGACAGTGGGCGGGATGCAGACTATTAGAGGTATATAAATGTGAAGTTTAAAATATAGTGCTGTCCATATGGGTGAGGTGCTCCAGGGGTGGAGGGTGAACACATACTGTACAATGAAGAGTCATCACTATGTTTTTTCACTTGTTCAGATTAGTTCTCTTTGTAAACAGTTGAAGATGGAACATGGATGGAAATTTACCAGGCTGTTACTACTTCCACCTGAAACTGCTTGGGTCCTAATTTTAAATTCTGGCTGGACTACATTCTCTGTGAGGTTGCTGTTATCTCAGTATGTTTACATTGGTTTCCTTCATGCACTTGCTTTTAGGTTAATAGGAGCTCTGTATATATCATGGCATGGCATCCAGGACTGAGAACTGAAATAGCTGCTTGGTTGACCCGTAACTCCCCAGCACAGAGGTAAATGGAAAGCATGTCAGACAGGGATTTGTTGAACTGTTGTGATTTATATAGCTCTGGTGGGATCCTCACTGTCAGCCAATGAAAAGGGGAGTGTGTGATATACAGTAGTTAAAGTTCACTTTGCTAATGACCCATTAGACATTAAAGCTGCAGATTTAGTACTTGTTCAAGTTTTTTCGTATGCTCTGACTTTAGAGGATGAGAGAAAATTCAGCTGTGAAAAGTGAAACTTTAAAAATAAATAAAACATAAAAATCACATTACCAGATTTAGTTTTTCATCATTTTGCAGACTCCAGGCACTTTTTTCAAGCTGTGGTACCAATAACGTACCTGTAGGCCAGTAAAGAAACTGACAACTTAGTAATTGCACAAGGTTTTTTAATAATAATAATAATTTTCTCACTACTCAAAGTGCTTCTATGAGTGGAGAGAACCTAGATGATGCAACGGCAGACATTTTTGCACCAGTACACTCACCACACATTAACTTTTAGGTGGTCAAGTGGTGAGAGAAGATAGCCAATTAGAGACTGGGGATGGTAGGCCAGAATAACTAGGTCGCAGTGGGTAATTTAGCTTGGACATCGGGAAACACCCTACTCTTTATGAAGGATGCCTAGGGATCTTTCATGGCCATAGAAAGTCAGGCCCTCTGTTTTACATCTCACCTGAAGGATGACAGCATTTTTACTGTATAGTGTCCCTATCACTGCACTGGGGCATTGGGATCCACATTCAGACTCACAGGGCAACTGAACCCTGCTGGCCTTACCAACACCTCTTCCAGCAGCAACCCAAGCTTTCTTAGATGTGTAGTTTTGCATAAGTTTGCATAGTTTCATTGATAAACAATCTTTCTAAAGCATAAGTGATTAGTCTACAACATCATTCTGCTAAGGTATGCAGACTCTATGAATTTGTTGTTACTCCTGGGCACCTGAGGATCACCCATTGGATTTTGCTGATGTTTGCAGTCTCACCCCAGGGTGAGAGAGGATAATGTCACTAACTTTTATCCTCTGCAATGCCGAGAAAATGCCCAGTGGAAACAAATGAGTCCTGCCAACAACACTCCCGGAAATCCCGCCCCTTCCTATCAATCCTTATAAATACTGAAGGAATGACGTCAGTTGAGAAGCAGACCACCTGCATGTTGGACACCCCTGATATTGATTAGCTTGATAGAACACTAAAGATTGAGAAGCTGAATAGGCTACCCAAACAGTTTGTGCACCTGTTTTCTGTTCTTGTGCCACCAAGCACCTATCTTAGTTCTCTTTTTTGGACTTTGGCTTTAAACGGGGTGGCCCAATTGGTCCCCCAACTTTTTCTGAGGACTCCTCAACTCATTCATTCCATGACACTCTCTGTCATTGCATCAAGCATGCTTTTACTTTGAAAAAAGATTTCTCGTGTATGGAGTGACATGTTAACAAAATGCTGACACTCATGTTAACAAAAAGTTTTCACTCATGATTTTCTGTCAAAAAATGCAAAGGATTTTTTGACCAGCACATTTTGACTTGAGGCTTTTGAATTATGCCATGGTATACAAGAACTGAAAAGAAAGCCATCAACATGTTGTAAAAGGACATCAGACATGTGCATCCTGGAATTTGGCTTTAGTGTGTGTATCTGGATTAGTGAGTATGCATTTACTGTATTTTGGGCTCAGTCACAATTAAAACAAACATGCCATCACTTATGAGCAGACTGAAAGTCTGTAACAGATTATGTGTATCTGATATTTCTGTCTTAAGCCCTGGAGATCCAGTGAATGGCAACTTTGAAAGTTGCCCACCACTCTTGGGACATCATGCACATTCAGAAGTGGCATCATAATTTACTGGCTGAGCCATTGTATGCTTCACTAACACTAAAACTAGAATCTATAATGCTGTCACGGTCAGTTTCCGAAGAACTGCTATTATTATCATCCAGTAAATTGCTTTCTTCTTTACACGTTTTACCCACCTGTATTCAGCCTGCCCTGTCACCACAAATGTAGTGTCAATATCTGCATTATTAGCTGGTGTTCATTGGATGATGATTTACCTGCAGCTCATGGATGAGTTATCTCAGAGATAATAATAATAATAATAATAATTCTATACATTTATGTAGCGCTTTTCTCACTACTCAAAGCGCTCTCCACACAGGGAGGACCCAGGAATCGAATCCACAATCTCCTTGCTGCAAAGCTTGATTAATTAATTTCATTGTTGCTGCAGTTTCAGGTTATGCCATACATAAGTCTGGTTGTGACAAAACAATTGAAATATTTTTGTAAGTTATTATTTTATTAAAGTTAGTCTTTTCAGGTACTTTAATAGTTTTGTTTAATTTTAGTTTTTCATTTCTGTTTTGTTAATTATTTGAATTCAATTTAGGAAACTTGTTTTCAATCTTTATTTTAGGTTTCGTTAACAGTAATAACTTTGAATAACACATGCTTTTAGTATCTTCAGGCATGTTTATATAGCAGTCTGAAGAGATTATAAGAAACTGAGTGTGTTACATAATCTGTGAACCAGAAGCAAACAATAGCTTTGAGACCACATCTGAAATAACAATTCCTGAAATGGGTTTTCTAACAGATATGAAAACACTGGCTTTGCCAATGGTGGAAATGTTTTCAATAGAAAACAAATGAAAAATATAAAAGCAGGTTTTAATATATCATTACACAAAATATGGGTGGCATGCTGCTACATCAAAGCTCCAGGTCTGGATTTAAACCCTGTGCCCAATTGCTCTCTGTGTGAAGTTTGCACATTGTCCCTAATCGTTGGGAGTTTTTCTACAGCTTCTTAGGATTTCCTGTCATATTTCAAATATTTATGTTATATTAATTGGCAAATCAAATTGGCCTTGTGCATGTGTGCGTGAATGGCCTCTGCAGTGGCTTGACCTTTCCTCTAGCACTGGTTCTTGTCTTTTTTCTGAGTTTGTTAGGATTGGCTCAGGGCCCCCATGACCCTGAATTTGATTAAGAGGCTTTAAGAATGTTATATTATTAAACATAATATTTTATTTTAATTAATTAGAAATTACACAATGTTTTATTTGCCTTGAGACCCTGAACTGGATAAAAAAGTTTAGCAAAAGAATGGATATCAAATTCTTCACTTGATTTATTATACTTCAATTCTGCTCTTTCTCCTTGATAAAAGAGCAGATTTCATTTTTAAATTACTCAAATCCTCAGACTCCTTTCTCCTTTCATTGATGTGTACTGTAGAGAGGTGTTGGGTTATCTTCAGAATTATTTGCATCAGGGATATATATATTATTCTTGATTAATATTTTTCTATGCATTGGGGCAATCAGGCTACCTGGGGATTGTCTAGTTCTTTCATTAATGTTTGGGGTTGGGAGTGCAGGAGCATCTGGGGCCTGTGGCTGCAGCTCTGAGACTATATTCACATTAAACACATTCACATTCACATTAGGATGAAGTGACTCAAATTTGACTTTTTGTACTATTGTGACACTAATCTTGTTTTCAGGGTGGTGTGGATGCACAAATCCAATCTTTTCAAATCAGATTTGAGTCATGTGGTCATAGATCGGATATGTATCTGTTTCGTGACTGTGTCATGAATGAGAACCGTCAGTTTGGAATTAATGTGATTTTTTTCTTATACACGTGGATTGAGCACTGCCATTATCAGCCAGAACGGGCAGTGAGGCAAAACAACACTTTCTCGTACCACACATCTCTTGGTGGTGCAGTGCCATCAACAGCTGCAAAAACAGCAAAAGCTAACCTTCTAATTTTTTTTTTTTCTTTTACCTTCTCGACCTTGTCATGTACAGCTGGCAAACTGCTTGCCATCCTCCAGAGCAAAATGTGACACCTACACTAGCTACTATCAGGTCCATTTTGTCAGTTTTAATACAATGTGTCATCTCACAAATATGATGGTTTTTGTTGATGAAGTGGGATGACTTGTGCACAAATGTATCAATGTGTGCATGCAAGCTTTTTGGAGGACAGATGTGTTCACATTACAGTTAGACACAGGTCACTTGAATTTATAAATTTGAACCATCAAGATAGGCAATCTGATCTGAACAAAAATATCGTAATTGAACAACGAGGCTTCTAATGAGAACATAGCATTAGTAAATATTCTATATGACTTCTGAGACTCCTGGAATCAGTCCATAATTGAATTCTGTAAGACCCTTCTGCTCATAGGGCTGAAAAACTTGGAGTACAGAGGAAGACAACAAGTGTTTAAGGGTTGGGAGGAAAGAAGGTTAGGACCTTAAGGAAACCATGTAAAAGATCTGGGAGAGATGAGCATTCTGGGATCTTTGTAAAGCGCAAAGACATCCTATCAGACAGAAAGATGCTATAAATCTTGTTTAGTTAGGCACAGTGGAACAGCTAAGATATTGGCTTCTGCTTGTTTATTTGATACTTTACATTCCTTTTGTTAGTTCTGTTTGTGTTTATTATTTTAGTTAATAAAACTATTACTATTCCATGGCCTCTTTGACACTTATTCTGGGTTTGCTGATAGTTTTTGAATGCCCTACTTGTCTACAATATCCAATAATATATAATTCACAACTCCAAATCCCTGGGTTTCAATATCTGCCCAGCTGCAGTATGGGTAGAACTGATACCTTCTCCTATTTCTCCTGTTTCTGAATTTCTTTTCCTCAGTGTATTGTAGTTTCCCTCCCACATCCCAAAAACATGCACTGATTTGCTCCGTGACTCTAAATTAAGTGTATAATGTGTGTGTGTTTGAGTGTGCTTGTACTAACCAGCACTCCATTCACCATTGGTTGGTGTTTAATGTCCAATGCTGCTCCTTCTGACTCTCTGTACATTACAGTTGGATCAAATGGATTGTGTAAAATGAATAGATGCATGAATCCAGGTTTTATTTGAAGACAGTCATGATCACAACTTAGTTTATGAAGACTTCTGGAAGAAGAGTGAGACAAGCAATAACATGGGAGAGCGAGAGAGATGTGCCAAAATGCCATATCCAAAGCTAGACCAAAAAGCAAAAAATTTGTATTTCTTTTTAATTGTAGTAGCTTTTAAATTGGGAGGGTCTTTCCTCTGTGACTTACTGAAAAGCTCCAGGCACAAGGTTAAGCACAGTGCCATCTTGTATGAGTGACAGTGTGATGAAATGTCAGAATGTGGAACATATAACTAGCAACAAGACTCATTATTATACAGTAAAGAATATGATAGCATCCACCCAAACAAGCTCACAAAATTGTAACTGTTTTTTTTACTGCTTTTCTAGATCATTATTTAGTTGTTTTTTTTTGGGGGTGTCTGAATCCAATTCTGATGTTAATTTTCTGTTTCTCTTTCATTTTGAAAATTATGAGACTCTATTTTGTGTTTTCATAGACACTGCTATTTTGTGGTATCTGTGTTTTATTTCAACCAGGATTCCTACCCTGGCTGGGGTTCAAATTCTTCTTTTTTGTTCAATTTTGAGTCATTGACGTGTGTTAATGTTACTTTCTTTATTGTCTGCTTTGTTTTTAATGCCTGTGTTATGCTCCACATGTTTTGTTGTTGGTCCCTCAAGAGGTGGGGCCACCTGCCAGAAACTGCCCTCTGCCCTCAGTCCTCAGTTTCTGGTGGTTTAATATGAATGCAATTAGTAGCAGTGAGTTTTTGTGTTTTTGTCAATTTAATATGCTTAGTGATTCAGTTGATTTTTGACATATCGCTCTGTGTTTTGACTATTCTTGGCATTTCATATTGGAACTTTTAGTTGTATTAGATGACCTTATCATTTTGGGCAAATATGTTCCAAAGAGCTTCATTGTTATTAGAATATTTTTTGTGAAGAACAAAAATTTTAATTTATAAAGATTCTATGAGGCCCATTTTGCGTCCCGCCAGGGTTTTTGATGGGAATTCCCAACACTAGTGGGTATTTTTGGAATTGCTTTTGGATGTTATGTGCTTTGAGACTCATAGTCATAACAATCTGATTTCTGCTAATTTTAGCAGAATAGTGATGATCCTAAGAACAATTATTATAAAATACAACCTTGAGAGCTTTTCGTACCAAACATCCTAAGAATATGACTGGTCTGAAACAGTTATGTAATGAAGTTTGGTCCAAAATTCCTCCTGAACATTGTGCAGATCTGATTCACAACTGATGGAAGCACTTGTCTGAGGTTATTACTGCCAAAGGAGGTTCAAGCAGTTATTAAATCCAAGGGTTCACCTATTTTTTCCATAGCACACTGTATATGTTTGATGAGGGTGTTCAATAAAGACATGAAAAACCAAAACTGTTTGTGTGTCATTTGCTTAAGCATATCATATTTGTGATTTAGATAAAATCAGATCACATTCTATAACCAGTTAACGCAGAAGACCAGGTAATTCCGAAAGGTTCACATACATTTTCTTGCCACCGTAATTGGCAACGCAATGTAAGTAAATTTAGGTGGTGATGGTTCATGTCATAGATGGGATTAGGCCTTCAATGACCTTGAAATGGATTATACAGATTTATTGAGAGTTGTAATTGATATGAAGAGAGAAGATGGTTTCCAGTACCTTTAATACATGTTTATTTTTTTTTTACATGATCTGTTGCTTATTCTCTAAAGCAAATTAATCACTCTATTAGATGTGGTTGAGCAATACTGTCTCCATGCATTGTTTCCCACTTGCTTGCTCAACTCTGTTTTACATTTTTTTCCATTATTTTTATTCTCAGTACCTTTGGCTCTAGGCATGACAGTGATAAGCCAGATGACAAAGATTATTTACAGAACTAATTAGCAATGTAATCATTTTCTTGATGACATCCCACTTCTGTCTCACTCCATTTCTTAATGCTAGCTTATTCAATCCATCAGTCTTCGTGGTTAAAATGTGCTTTATAAGACAAGCAGACTTACAATTCACATGAAACAAATGTCACCTGAATATATAAAGGAATTAAGAAGAGAAGGAGACTGATGCATTAAAAAGGCGCGGACAGTGATCCTGGGGGCAAGGATAAGGCTTATGGTAGACACATGTATTTATATTTAAAAAGTGGCTAGACCTTATGATAAAGGCTAAATATACATTTATCTTATAAAACACTGTAAAAACAGAAGTGTAAAAGACACCAGCATATTTTTACTGGCAACATCTTAAATACTGCAGTGACATTACACAGTTGTGCTATTGTTTAAGATTAAAACAACCACTGACTACAGTTTCACTGCAACACCATTGCCGTTGATTCAGCCTCAGAGGTTTTGAATGCCGCCATGAAGAGCGGATTTTTTTATATATACACAGGTTTTCTCTTGCATATTGCACCAGAAGCATGCACAGTGGGTTAAATGGTGACTGCAAATCGGACCTGTGATGACCTTTGGTCTCATTGTTAAGTTTAAGCAGGATAGAGATATTAAGTAAATGATGAAGGGAGTCAATGTGACAGTAAATGAGGCACAGAGTAAAGGTGCAATTATATACAAAAATGATTTATTGTGCAGTAGTGAATTCCTAAAATTAATTAAAAAAAACATGCCAAAGTGCAGTTTTGTGAAAAGTATCCATAAGTAGTATACAGTATTAAATACAGGACCACTGTTTCATTTTCCAGCCACACATTCATGTCATGATTTAAAGCCATTGTACTACTGTACTGCATACAAAAAGACCCTTAAGAAATAACCAGAACTACACCCTGCCATATTACTTTTTGTAAGGAATCGCCAAAATTAGACCCTACCATAGTAATTTTGGTACTCAATAGCTGAATGTGGTGATCAGTATAGTCTCCTATTTACTATACATTGACAGTCACTAAATAAAAGTAAAGAAGAATATAGTCATGACATCAAAGCGTTATCACTTTTTCAAGACATGTGCCTGTGGTAAGTGTAGGGGATATTTTTTTAAAACATTTTTATTACTTGCATTGTCTAGACAGTAATAAAACTTTAAGCCTAAGGGTATTGTGTTTTCCACACCCTTGCCCATGTAGCACTGGCAGCATGGATACCATAAATCAAAGCGGTAGTATCTTCATCTTCCACTTACTCATTCTCAATAAACAGCTGCAATCTGTAGACATTTACAAAGAAACGTTCAAATCTGATAATGAAGTTATTTCTGGGAGAATTCAATTGGCAGTCATGGCAGCGTTGCTTTTCCTCTGAGTTTCGGAATGCACATTTGATTCCATTTTAAAGTAATGTCTGTTTTTCATAGTGAAATAATTTTCAGATGAGAAGGTAATTAGTAATATTTAACCAGGGAATTAGAATTAATGAATTATATGGTACATTTGCTTCATGGATAACTAAATAAACTGTAATTTTTCTTGACACTATTCTACTGTGTCATTAATATTTTGTGCATAATTATCATTTTTCTCTGATATTCTTATTTGCTTGTCAAAGTAACATCACTTAAGAAATTAAATGAAATTCAGGGGTAAGTTTGATTACAAATCAACTTATTTTTGCTGCACTTGAATGCTATTGACAATGAAAAAATAATTTTCATAAATGAAATACTTAATTTAAACTTATTTACATACATGCATGCATTCTCAAACATACTTAATATGATTTAGGGTTTGGTGGACCTACTTCAGTATCAGTATCTGTTCTATGTGTGTGTGTATTGCTAATGCAGGCTTCAAACCTGTCTTTACTAATTCAGTCAATTTGGCAACAAGATCCTTCTTTTACTTTCTAAATTGCATGGAATTTGGTGTTTAACAGTATTACTCACTAATACAAGAATCTAAAACTATCAAAATATACAGTTTAAATTTGTCCAATGCTCCTATGTCAGCTTTCATAAATCCATCCTCAGAGCCTTACTGCCACTTCTCCCAGATTAAAATCGCAGGCACCTTTCTTCGTATTTTTGGCAATGTTCCTCAGGATTGTCCCTGAATCTACAATTTCTAACTTTCTATCATCGATCCTATCCATCGGAATCCCTATCTTATTTCATATATCCCTCCTTTTTAACTTAAGGGTCAGGTCATTTTATTGTTATCCGATCTTATTATTTTACACACCCTCAGAAATAAAGAGAGCATGTATTCCTACTTTTAGATTTTTTCCCATTTACTCTTTCTTTGGAGGCTGGTTGTCTTATTGCTAAATGCAAACCTGTTTCTCAATTGTTTTCCTTCATTCAATATCCATCTGCTTGGGTTTTTTCTTTACCCTTCCGTTTCCTTCTGCACTGTTACTAAACTTACTTTCTCCATTTTTTGCGCATCTCTATATCTAAACACAAATACTTATTTGCATGGCAGGGTCACCTATAATAGTACTCTGGCAGGTGAGCCTGCCATTCACCCATATGACAGATTCCCACCTTTCTTGTTTCAAGGGCAAATGAGACCTTTCACAGGTTTTGACTACTTACACTGCTAGTCATTTGAACCCTGAGCTAACATCAGTTACCCAAATCATTGTCCAATGTGGAGAAAATTGATTGGAATTTACTTAGTGAATATGAGACCAAATAAGGGGGACAAGCCTCTTATCTTAGCATTTTCCATATCCTCAGGATCTGAGAGGGCATATATTCCTACTTTTAGACCTCTTTCTTTATCTTGTAATCTATCCCAGCGGGGGTAGTTTTACATAAGTACAATTGCCATAACCTCCTGATAAAAATCCTCTGCCTCACCATGCTTTAAACTTTGTAAGTCCCCCTTTTCTTGACACAATCCTTCTCAAGCTCTCTTTGGCAAGACTGCTCATCCAATGTAATGTTGCTTAATGAGAAGAGTTAGAGTGGTTATTTCAAGCCCAGATGGCTGGTGGTTGACATCACTTCTCTGGCCTTAACGCTGCTGGGGCCTGTGAGGAGAGAATCTCTCTCTCTTCCACTGTTATCTCCCAGACAACATCTACCCCTCCCCAGTGTCTTTTTCAGGATGGGGATAGGGCATGTTTTGTGGTGGTGGGTTTGATTGTCATTTGGGATGGGGGTTTGTTTGTTCTCTACCTTATTTAGTTTCCTTTTCATTTGTTTACAGTACTTGTTTAAAACCTGCATGACACTGTATTTTTATGACTTCCTATTATGATCAGTATTAGAAGTGTGTTCTCAAAAGAAAAAAAAGAACTGCACTCACACTAACACATGGCATACCTGAAACCACCAATTAACCTAACACACATCTTGGTGATATGAGAAGAAACCTGGAGAGCAGCATCCATGCAGACAATGACTAGTCATGGCAAATTTTATAGTAAGGTTCTTGTAAAAGTTTGTTTTTAATTGCTGTGTTCATGAGGTACAGTTTCGTGAATTACTGGTCACTGCAATTACAGCAAACTCTAAGATTTAAAAAGCCTGACTGTTCAGGGTTGTTTCATAAGTCCATGACATGAATGCCTGACCTGGATTTAAACAAACTTTAAATTGGAAGATGGATGGATGTGTAAATCATATAAATAATTCCCACACATTCCATGTGTATTATATTTGGCAAACACAATATCATAAACAGTGCCAAAATAACTACTTAAGGTAATTCCTGTGACTTAAGTAGTTTTGTTTGCGTGGTGATTGAGTGTTTAATGCTGTTGCTTCATGGATTCAACATCCTGGGTTCAAAATCCCTGGCTGATGTCTGTGTGGGCTTTCCTCCCATTTCCCCAAAGACATGCAGGTCAAGTTAATAATCAAATCCTAACTGTCCCAGTTTGAGTGTCAAGGTGGTATGTGAGTGGCCCCTGCAATTGACTAGCTTGTTCCTTATGACCAGTTCCGCCAATATAGACTCTTGTTCTCCATGCAATGAACTGTATTACACAGGTTTGAGAATGTCATATTATATCTCAATCTTTTTCTTTATATGACCTGTATAAAGAAGATAGGGAGATAGTCCTCTTGTGTATTTCACATATAAGTTTACTGTAAAATAATGACAATTTTGTTGCATTCATTTTCATATAATTTATTATTAGGAAATTATTGTCATATTAGACCCTGAGTAACTGGTAACAGTCAAAGGTTGCTCTATTAACCCTTATTAACCCCAAACTCAATTACATACGTCAGGTCTTTATTGACCTAGTATATATTTATATTTTAATCAAGCCACAAATAAGAGTAACTACACAAACAATTTTTGAAACCTCTTCTCTGAGTATTTCTTTTAAAACTAATCTTTAATACTTAAATTACCTTTCATTTTTAATCTATTCTATAATTATAAAATCCTAAGCCTAAAAGTGCAACAATTTTGTGCAACGATTTTATGTGACGTTTTTATGTCATGTTTTTTGTCATGCTTTAAATCGGGCTTATTTTAAAATCTAATCTTTTATTGCATTTAACTCCCTTCTCCATCTCTTATTTACATAGATATTTACTTCTCCCTTTCTTTTGTTTAATGTTGCCTTATTAAAAAGCCTAAAGCAATTTTCCTTTAGCTAAGTTCTCCTTCTCAGGGGTGGGGTTTGATTAGTCTTCAAATTTGTTGGGTTATAAATTGATCTGTTTGTATGGAATGATTACAATGAAAATTAATAAAATAAAAATATTAAAAAATCTACATATATATGTTTGGTATCTTTCTTTTCAGAATTTATCGAACTTTAATGTGATGTTGTTCGATTTTCAGATTCTTATACAATTTTTAAATTATAAACTAAAAAATATCAAGAACTCATGTCCCGTGAGACACGACTTTGTTCCAAGAGATTTAACCACCCCCAGGGCCTGAAATAAAAGACAAAGAGTAGAACAGCTGCTGTACAGGCTTTTAAATGTTTGAAGCGCCACAGATCACGTGGCACGGCAGCAGCAGCAAGCCAGCAGCTGATCGAGCAAATAGGAGTTAAAAAAAAACTGTATTTGTTTCCCAATGTATCACCGTTTAAGAGGGGGTTTTGGAGGAGCGACCGTGTCTCCTTGAGGTGCGTTTTCAAAACACAAGGGGCAGGGACGTGAAGTGACTGGCATGTATCGCAGGCCGGGGGGATGGCGAGCAAAGTGAGCAGGGGGCAAACCCCCTAGTATTTCTATTTAGTTACACAGTCATAGTCTGCTACTTAGTACAATAATCCCAGATCACAGTTACATTTCTGTGAGCATTGCATCCTCTTCACCTTCATTCTCCTCCTCCTTGTCTGAGCTCTCTTCCTTTACAATTTTTTGCCCATAACATTCATGATCTGATGGCATCAGAAGCATCACTCTGCAACACTTCTCTCTTTGACTCTTAATCTGCTTTTAACAACAGGGGCTTTTTCAAGGGCTTGCTGTGCTGATAAGCATCTCTGCATTTCAATTCTTATCTCTTACTTCTCTAAACTAGTAAATTCCTACATAAAAGTAACAAGATACAAACACAGCTGTAATGAGCATATACAGACACAAAGAAATCCTAAAAAAACACCTTTTGTTGGAGCACAGTTTACAAACACAGCACTTAAAAATGCACATTTAAAAATACTGGCACTTTACCACATTCAGGGTCACTAAGTGATCCTATAGGTTTTATGCAAATAAATGATCATAATAAAATAACTGTAAACTATTTTGACATATTTTTGGTAGTAGAGTATGATAGACGAAATAAAGGAAGCACACATGAGGAACTGCATCATATGACCCCATGAGAGTAACATGATGTGAAAGATCATAAGTGACCCTAAGTATGTATGCAAGGATTAAATAAGTGGCCAGTCAAACATCACTGGAGACCTTGAGTTCCTCTACAGATCATTTAGCTAATTTCTGTTACTTCTCTTTGGCTCTCCACTCTACTGGGATAAACTGATTTTGAAGATGAGTGAATGAATGAGAATCTTATACATAAAGTACATGTGCCTGCATCCTGCCATCATATAAATAGATTAAGCTGGTTTAAAAAATTGATTGATCGATCTTAAGCATAAAACTGCCCAATATGCTTGCTTCCCTTTTAACATGAACCAGTTTTGTTTAGCTATCCTTCTGGTATCATCAAAAACTAAAAATTATGGACACTTTTTCATTCAAGTTAAATAGAAAAATGGCTTTTCAATTAAGGTAAATCTTTCTAAATAGCAAAGTAATTGCTTAGCTATTGACCTGCATGTGTTTGTATAACTGATAGATAACTACACAATGTTAAAGCCTGCTTAATTGCTGAAATGTAGGTTATTCATTTAAAATGATGCTGCCATTGTCTATGCATCTCCCTTTATTATTCCTCATTAACTACTACTGCAGTGTCTTCACAAAGTATTTATTTAATTTCATTATTTTGTTTATGTTTCTAATTTAAATTACAATAAATTTTAATGGGGGAATTGTGAACCTTCTCTTTCCAAAGCAGGCTCACTCTAGGTCCATCACTGGACACACTTTCAAATGGCTACACACACAACCATGGTCACATATTCACTGAAACAAGTAGCAGTTTAGAGTCAACAAATAACCTAACATCCACATCTTTGGGCTGTGAAAGGAATTCCCATCACCTGAGGCTACAGGACTACATTTAGGTATTTACTGCAGGAAATCAAATTAAAATTTAAGTACTGCGTATATAAATGAATTTAAAATGTAAAATTAAAATGATTGGCAGGTAATCTACATTTTTTTCCCAGGCACTGATTGTGATAGTCGGAGCTCTTCTCCATTTTATTTAACTTAGAGCATACAATAGTACAAGGTAAAACAGTAGTGCAGCATTCAGTACTAGTGCTTCAGTGATTCAGAGTCCTGCGATCAATCCCTGTTGTCATCTTTCTGAAATCTGCAGGCTCTCCCTATGTATGATCAGATATTTTTCCCTGGATGCCCTGGATGTCCTTCAGCTTTAAAAAAAAATGATGCACATCAGGGGAGCTGCAATTAGTCTTTGTTTGCCTAAGTGTGCCCTTTAGGTGCTGTCTGCTATAACTCTTTAGGTTGATTTAAAAGGATATATTTATTTATGGAGCACACTCAAAGACACTGTTTTTATGGACATGGTTTTAAAGACATATTTATTGAATGACTGTATATATAAGCAGTTGCGCTTTGACTCTTAAATTCTTTGTTGTTCAATAAACTTTTGTTGAAAACAGAAAATCTTGTCTGCCTTCTTCACTTGCCTTGGTCCTGCTTGATCATGAATACTAGATGTACCAATATAGGGCGGTGCCCATGGCTGCGGGCACTTGGGCATCACACTGCTGGATACGTTCCGAGGCCTGAAAATGTTGTGTTATGTTACATTACAATGGTAGAATGTTCTACTATTGAAAGACAGGAAGGCTAAAATGCTTGTTCAAAAATCCCACATCAAGTCAGGCAACCCTGGGAGAACTAAAATCTACAATATTTTCTTAAATGAGAAAGTCATACTACTTGTTTATTATTTTCTTGTGAAGCCACTGCAAAGTTTTAACTAGCAAACAAACAAATTATGTTTATTTTATAATGCGTGAACACCATCCTAAGTCTCTTTTTGGGTACAGAGCTGTAACATATTTACAGTATGTACATATATTTAATTTCAATTTCAGCCCAAGCTTGCTCACTGTTTCATATCGTGGGTATTAATTTGTCTACTGAGTTGCATATGTTGTGTAAATCAATTGAAACAATCATTGCAATCTATTAAAAATTGTGACACAACAAAACTTAAAATCATTAAATAGTTAGGTTTAGATGAATGTTTTCTGAAGCAGCGTAAAGACTTAAAATTCCATTTACAGATTAAATAGTCTTTAATAATATTATAAAGCCAGTGTACTTTGCAGTTATTCAGGTAATTACAATTGCTTTGTAATAAGCCTGTGATTAAGGAAACAAAAACTAAATAATAATTATGTTATTTAAAATGTAGCCCCACTTAAGCATAGCCACTTTCTAATTTCATAAGCACATATATAAAGGAATGAGCATTAATTTTAACAAATGCACTGTATGTTGGAACATGTAATGCCTGGCTGATGCTTTTCCCACATAGTTTGACTGCAGGAAAATATATCCATTCATCCATTCATTTTCGGTACCACCAGGGCAGGCTTATAGGCAATTCTAGGCCGCAAGGTGGGAACAAAACATTTAGAGGGCATCAGTGCATTGCAAGGCAAACACACTGTAACCACAAGGGGGTGCCAATGAGCCCCGAACAATAATGCCTAGGAATAGGCCCTATAATAGGCACAATAATGCCCAAGTAGAATCCTGGGTTCAAATAAAATATTTCTATTCATTTACAGATCTTCTTACAGAAGTACCAGCCAAAATACATCAATTCAAGTAGAATATCTTTTAAATCTGATGCAGGAACTGCTTCCGGTGTCACACCCAAGTCATCTGGAGCACGTCCAGGTCATTTGGAAACCATGGCAATCCTCCCCTAACAGCGCCCTCTGAAGGTACCCAAAGACCCAGACAGGGTTATATTTCCGGACTCCCATGCCACCCTGTGGGTGTCTTAATCGGGTTTTAGCCCTGAAGGAACACTGACACCTTTTGTGTGGGGAAATGAACTGCTCCCAATAGATAGATAGATAGATAGATAGATAGATAGATAGATAGATAGATAGATAGATAGATAGATAGATAGATAGATAGATAGATAGATAGATAGATAGATAGATAGATAGATAGATAGATAGATAGATAGATACTTTCTTAATCCCATACTGAGGTCTGTTTGTAAGATAGTCCACGATCCATGCCACCAGGTATGAATCTACTCCCATCTCTGTCAGCTTGTCCCTAAGGAGCAGAGGTTGGATGGTGTTGAAGGCGCTAGAGAAGTCTAGAAACATAATTCTTACAGCGCCACTGCCTCTGTCCAAGTGGGAGAGGGATCGATGTAGCATATAGATGATGGCATCTTCCGCTCCCACCTTCTCCTGGTATGCGAACTGCAGAGGGTCGAGGGCGTGTTGGACCTGTGGCCTCAGGTGGTGAATCAGCAGCCGCTCCATGGTCTTCATCACATGTGATGTTAGAGCAACAGGCCGGAAGTCATTCAGCTCACCAGGACGTGATACCTTTGGGACTGGGGTGATGCAAGATGTTTTCCAAAGCCTCGGGACTTTCCCCTGTTCCAGGCTCAGGTTGAAGATGCGCTGTAGAGGACTCCCCAGCTCTGATGCACAGACCTTCAGCAGTCGTGGCGATACTCCATCTGGACCTGCTGCTTTGCTGGCACGAAGTTTCCTCAGCTCTCTGCTCACTTGCGCTGCTGTAATTGTGGGTGGGGATGTCTCTCCTATGTTGGTATCAGCAGAAGGATGTGTAGAGAGTGTAGTACTCCGAGGTGAGAGTGGGTTAGGGTGGTCAAACCTGTTAAAGAAGATGTTCATTTGGTTTGCTCTCTTCACGTCTCTCTCGATGGTGGTACCCCGCTTCGAGCTGCAGCCAGTGATGATCTTCATCCCATCCCACACTTCCTTCATGCTGTTGTTCTGCAACTTCTGCTCCAGCTTTCTCCTGTACTGCTCCTTCGCCGCCCTGAGCTGGACTCGGAGTTCCTTCTGCACGCGCTTGAGCTCATGCTGATCACCGTCTTTAAAGGCCCTTTTCTTCTGGTTCAAAAGGCCCTTGATGTCACTTGTAATTCATGGCTTGTTGTTAGCATAGCAACGTACAGTTCTTACTGGAACTACAGTGTCCATACAGAAGTTGATGTAGTCAGTAGTGCAGTCAACAACCTCCTCAATGTTCTCACTATGTGATCCTTGCAGGATATCCCAGTCTGTAGTTCTAAAACATTGTCTCAGAGCATTCTCAGCCTCCGGGGTCCACTTCCTGAATGATCGTGTGGTTACAGGTAGGACTCTCACTTTTGGTTTGTAGTGAGGCTGAAGCAGAACGAGGTTATGATCTCCTTTCCCAAGCACAGGCAGCGGGGTGGCACTGTATGCGTCTTTTTTTTTTTTTTTTTTTTTTTTATTTGTCTGTTTGCCCAGTCCATCCATTATAGCCTACTGGCTAGGCAAGAATACATCATTTATCCCAGCCAAGATGCTTGTCTTACAACACACATACTCACCAGGGCCAATGTATCAATGTCAATTTCTTTAGCCTTTGTGTCTTTGGAATGTCATTGATCCAAATATCTCATATATAAATGTCTATACGTGGAAGTGTGTGTGTGTGTCTACCCAGCCCGGAAGTGAGAGTTGGAATCAGGGTAAGAGCTCCACCTCAGAGAAAACAAAAACTCGCTTAGCAGCTAATAATATATAAGTAAGGCCTGCATGTCAACAAAACGAAACCTCCGAAGAAAGACAAAGTTCCTTAGCCGCTAATACAGAAGCGAGGTGAGCACATCTACAAAATGAAACCTCCGAAGAAAGAAAAAGTTGCTTAGCCGCTAATACACAAGCGAGGCAAGCACGTCAGAAAACAAAACCTCCTAGGACAAAGATGCCCAGAGTAATTCCTTTCAATTACCTGACATCTCTACATTTCAATTTTTTTCTGATGATTTCAATAGTTTTTGGGACCTCTGGCTTTTTACAGCACGGGCTTACACAGCTAGTTCTCTATAAATAAAAGGTAAAAAAAAAACAAAAAACTGCTGCCTATAATACCTTTCAGCAAGTATTCAAAACCACCAAGCTTATCAAACACGTCAGAATGTTTAATGCTTTGTTTAAATAAAAGCTTTATTATGGTTCTGTGTTGCTGAATCTTTCAACACCAATGATGAATTTCTAAACTCAAGCAATGAGTATTGTCAAAGGTAGGCTGCAGCCAAATTGAATTATTATATACTGCATGTTGTAGTCTTTGATTTTTTGCCCCCATGATATTTCTGACAAGTTGGCGCCCGTATTTTAAGTAACTAAAGAATACACAGCTGTCCAAAGTTGACATTTCTTACAGAAGGGGACCGGGGAAGAAAATGGATTTTAAAACAATAAGACATTTCATGGAAATGATCTAACAGTATAATGTACTTGCTAAACTTGATTTCTGACATTCTCATTCTGCAATAAAACACAAAGACCCCTCTTTTTTTGAAGCCATTTTCTTTTGATTTATTGTCTTTCAGCAATTGAAGTTGAATTTCTGATAATTACTTGAAAACACAGTTCTTTTACTGTACAAATGTTTCTAATACCTCCTCTTGTCAAAACAGAGCCACCTGCAATAAATCTGTTATCACATGTCTTACATCTTTTATAGAAAAAACTATAGAGTTCAGATATTAGTAACACCTTTGAAGACATGGACGAGCATGCCTATATGGTGCCCAAAAAAAGCTAGAAATAAAAAACAGAAAATAATGAACAGCTAAAACAGAATATCTCACAAATCCTAAAATGAAGGAAATGTATTTGAGGATGTTATGTAGTTTTGGGCAACACACTGCAAAATATGTTATTTGTATTGTCAGAACAATTCATCCTGAAAAAAAAACAAAACGCACATTTAGTGTACCAGCATTTTTTAAGCATTGTATATACAGTGATCCCTCGCTATATCGCGCTTCGCCTTTCGCGGCTTCACTCTATCACGGATTTTATATGTAAGCATATTTAAATATATATCGCAGATTTTTTGCTGGGTCGCGGATTTCTGAGGACAATGGGTCTTTTAATTTCTGGTACATGCTTCCTCAGTTGGTTTGCCCAGTTGATTTCATACAAGGGACGCTATTGGCAGATGGCTGAGAAGCTATCCAACTTACTTTTCTCTGTGTCTCTTGCGCTGACTTTCTCTGATCCTGACGTAGGGGGTGTGAGCAGGGGGGCTGTTCGCACACCTAGACGATACGGACGCTCGTCTAAAAATGCTGAAAGATTATCTTCACGTTGCTACCTTCTGTGTGCAGCTGCTTAGTGAAGCGACATGCTGCACGGTGCTTCGCATACTTAAAAGCTCAAAGGGCACGTATTGATTTTTCACTCTTTGTTTTTATCTGTCTCTCTCTCTCTCTTTCTCTCCCTGCTCCTGACGGAGGGTGTGTGAGCTGCCGACCTTCAACAGCTTTGTGCCGTGGTGCTTCGCATACTTAAGCCAAACAGCCCTATTGATTTGTTTGCTTTGCTCTCTGTTTCTGACAGCCTGTGCTCCTGACACGCACTCCTTTGAAGAGGAAGATATGTTTGCATTCTTTTAATTGTGAGACAGAACTGTCATCTCTGTCTTGTCATGGAGCACAGTTTAAACTTTTGAAAAAGAGACAAATGTTTGTTTGCAGTGTTTGAATAACGTTCCTGTCTCTCTACAACCTCCTGTGTTTCTGCGCAAATCTGTGACCCAAGCATGACAATATAAAAATAACCATATAAACATATGGTTTCTACTTCGCGGATTTTCTTATTTCGCGGGTGGCTCTGGAACGCAACCCCCGCGATGGAGGAGGGATTACTGTAATACTGTACATCCTATTTTCTTAAATAAAAGTGGATGTTCATTCTATAATTTACAGGCATTTTATTAGTTCTATCAACAATAAACAATGTGTTACAATAGGAGCAAAATGGTTTATTCAAAATGCATTTAATACAGCATTTAAAGAAAAAGAGTTCAAATACGTTAAATCAGAATCATCAGGTAATACATTTTCACTGCTTATTTAACATTTCCCGAGAATGATAACCTGATGTTCAATTTAAAGTCTGTCACAAAATGCTGACGCAAGAGTCATAGAAAGGTTTGGGGCAGCCACCCGTATAATATTCCCTGGTTGCAAAAGGGTAAATTGCTAGTGCTGATGTGCTCAGAACGGAGTCCAAAACAGAACTGATCAACTATTTGTTAAATGTTGATTTTAAAGGCCAAAACAACATATGATGTCAACAGGGGCTGAATCCGGAAGGATCTTCCTCCATAGGCTCTGACCCAAAAGTGATGTCATTAAAAGGGCCGGAACTGGAAGGATCCTCCTCCATGGTTTTGGGACTGGAAGTGACGTCATCAGGGCCAGGCCGAAATTTCCATGAACGGCCTGCAGGAAAGTGAGAAAAAAGGTCAGCACACTCTGCCACCTCCTGGTCTGGCATGGAATTACTCTCATTTAGACCCTTTAGCTGCCTCCCATGCGCACGTGTGTAACAAGTCAAACACTGCTTTTGAACCAAATGCTCTTCCAGCTCCCCACTACACTGAAAACTTTTCAAAAAGTGAATTAATACAACTGATGGATGTTTAACCTTTTACAATGAATTACTACTCTGTGCTTACATATGTAAATGTACAGTATATAAGCTGTAGTCTTGAACTTCAGTTTCTTCATCAAACATTTGTCATAATAACTTTCAGGGAAAAGGGCAATGGATGATGTGAAAGTGATAAATATAATTTGTGAGGCTACAACTGAGTAAACTGTAATTAAAGTTAAAATTAAAGTCTAAATGAACAAAAATGAACAACCCTTACTTCAGATTTTGCAGTGTCCAACAAACATAAACTTCCTTAAATTGAATATTAATTAAAACTTGAAAATATACAGTTCTTCATTTTCTTTTGCTTACAATTTCTTTACAGTGTGCATACAAAATCTCCAAAACATTCTGTGAAAAACTCATCATTTTATCATTAAAATGTAACTCCTCCATAATTTGATTTGAATATAGGAATCAAATTCTTGTTCTTCTCTTTGTAATAAAGAAATTTTATATGATATACGATTGGGAGTCTAAAATTAATCATTGGAATGTTGAGTATAGAGGCCACCTATTTCTTAATTCCAATATGAAATATTTAGAAATCGGATAGATTTGGATTAAAAAATATTTTATCTGATAACAGATTAGTATAAGACAACGTTTTCTTTCTGTTCCAATCAGGTCAGCCATTACAGATGCCAGGTGCTGAGAACGTAGGAAATACTCTGTCTGTCATGCTCTTCCTTTTTTTACCTTCATTGAGTCATTCATTTGGCTATCCATCCTCTTTGTTAGTGACATTCAGGAACTTGTAAAGCAGGATCGTTACAGTTGCTGAAATCTCTGCCCTTTGCCTTTATTAGCCAACAGTAAGATGAATGTCCAACCACTAGTCTGACCTCTAGTCTCACTATAACAAATAACATATGCGTCTGAGACAACCATGAGTGAAATATGCTTAAAACTGTGTGGTAACAATAAGACGTCTTACTGAGTGCCACATGTCTAAACCAATCCAACGCCCAATGAAGGCAGTGCCCAAAGCAGGACCACTGATTTTGAACCGCATGGATCATCAGTGCTCTTGTTGACCTGGTCCGACAGACAGCGAGCTTCTCAGTATGATGAACCATCTACTGTATTGTTGAAAAGTCTCCTAAAAAAACCCTATAAATGTGAGCTGCATGTGCAGGGAGCATATTATATGTTTAAATATAAACATAACCTTTTGCAAGGGTAACCTTTCAGTAACATTAGATTATACATTGGCATTCAATGGCATCAATGGACAAGTGGTAAATGGGGACAATACATTGTCGCAGATGCTGTGTATGCTCTCTAATGATCAGTGTTACAACAATAGTGTAGGAGTCAAAGTAAGCTTGAAAAAATTTCCAGCTATGGTTGTGAAAATATGAACTGATAAATATGCATCTGAAGTAAATGGTGTGTCATACTCCGTCAGAAGGACTTTTGTTAAGAGAGCTGATAACAAAGAGCCACAGGAAATGCAGATTTCAGTACTCAAAACACCCAAATCAACAAATCTGCTTAATGACACCAGGAAAATCAGGGAGAA
This sequence comes from Erpetoichthys calabaricus, assembly GCF_900747795.2. Lineage (NCBI taxonomy): Eukaryota > Metazoa > Chordata > Cladistia > Polypteriformes > Polypteridae > Erpetoichthys > Erpetoichthys calabaricus. The sequence continues at coordinate 148,904,382 of NC_041396.2, forward strand.
AATTGCACAGCATACACCTTCTGAATGCACATCTAAACAAATAACTAAATAAATTTTACATTACTAATTTAACATTTCTAATTGGAAATACAAACCTGCCGTGACAAAATACTCTCAGCGTTTTAACTCATTGTATACCCATAGGCCACAATGCTTATCTAAACTCTATTTGCTGTTCTTAAGTCATACAGTTTTTCAATAGTTAAAATTATATTAAGCTATCATAACTGACAGAGGCACATCACAAATGTGTGGAGCCCAGTAGCTGCGGTGGTCTGTGTGTGTGTGTGTCTGTCTCCGCGGATGCAATGCTCATTACAATGTGCAAATTAATTATTAGGCTTCAGGTACTTTGTGCTTTCATGTTCCTAAATGGATAACAGCAATTTTAGCTTTTTATTTTCTCTCATTGTCAAATCTTTTGTTCAGTGTCTTTTCCTTTCTTCCTGATACTCCAGCAATAGCTTAAAAATGTATGGACTGGAGAAGTTGGGGATGGGTGTTTTAGGATGAAGTTCTTTGGGTTTAGCCTTTGCAGCGCAGGATTTCACTGCTATTCACTACACACTTTTAATGGGTTCTCTCCAGATATATATTTTTCTTTGCCTTTAAGAATCACAAATGCATACGTGTTATTATTTGTAAAAAGCATAGAAAACATAGTGATAAGCAATATACACTACTACACCTATGGATGTCATGTATTTTTTTTTTTCAATAAAACCATTATCAGTTTTTAACTGGTCCACGGGTCAGGCAAAGTCCAAAGAAATGTTGGAGTGCCAACCCAGTCACCCCATTTAAAAATAATTCAACAAAAATGGACATTCTTAACACAATAAACAGGTACTTGATGGCAGAAGCACAAAACAAAGAAATAAGCAGTAGCCACTGATAGATCTTCACTAATGTCTGTCAATGGAACTTCATCCTGAAGTAGGTTTGGGTCAAGACGGAGATGCCACGTTCTTGGAACGGCTGCCTTTATATCATTCAGACCGGAAGGAGCAGAACATCTTGAGGAAGGAAGTAGGAGTCATTTTCCCTCAAGGGGCATCTTCTCTGAACTGTGCTGGGATAGTGTTAGCGATTCTCCCAGTGTGGCATGTGTGACAGTCTCCACAAGCCCATTTTCAACACGCTCTATATGAGCTACCACTAGTAACAAAATATAACTTCGCTCACCAACCCCTGGGCTGGCGCTACACGCTATCTACCTTGCGGTTCAGCTGTTCATGTATGGGGATGCGGATGTACAATTTAAACATTGTTATTTTTCATGGGAATTGTTACATATGCATAATAGAACTATTTTACATTACAGCGAGTAATTAACCATATTAAAAAATAGTAAAATGTAATAATTTTGAAAGTAAATTGTTTCATGTTGCGTTAGAGTTATTCATTGCACTATAGGATTTTGTTCTGTTTGAATTTGAAATTAACACACACTTTTTAAACTTACACTTTTACTGTAAAACTTCAGTAAAAAAAAAAAAATTAATTACATTTTCGTCAATATCGCATTGAATTTTGATTCTGTATTTGGACTTACATCGTGACAACGTAACGTATAACTTCTTTTATTGGGAAGTTAAAGTGAGGAAAACATAAAAATTTATAAGAGCTAAGATAGTAGGAACTGTGTCTGTCAAAAGCATTTACACTAATGAGAGGTGAGAGGGCCATGTGCATTGTTGAATATGGTTGAAAGGAGGGCGTGACTTGAAAAAAATCTCATAGCCAAAGTCTTGTCTCGTGGGACTTGAAATTATCTCTTTGAAAAAGTCTTGTCTAAGGATTTCCTTTTATTATATATATATATATATATATATATATATATATATATATATATATATATATATATATATATATATATATATATATATAATATATATATATATTGTGACCAGGGGGGCTAAACACACCCCTAGAAGACACAGATGCTCCTAAAAAAACCCTATTAAAAACGCTGCTCGGTTGTGTGATATGTTACTTGCGCGGTAGTAAAAATACTTAAAAGCCTGAACATCACCTGTCCTTTTTGGCTGATTGCTTTGTTTCTCTTTCCTCCCCCAGACATCCTCTGCTCCTGTTACGGGTCCCACACCCATTGTGCTCCCCTATGATGTTTGCCTATTCTTTTAAATGAGAACTAACTGCATACTGAGCTTGTTTTACTTCTGAAAGAGACATTTTTGTTTGAAGTGTTTGAATAAAGTTCCTGTCTCTACAATCTCCTGTGTTTCTTTGCAATTCTGTGACCCAAGCGTGACAAGTGGTACCAGGAGTGGTTGCACAGATGGATCCTCAAGATGATGTGAATGTTTTGAGTCAAGCTAGAGGCTCTGCACTTTGCCAATGAAAACTGGACCTGGATCGCCCTGTTCGTGCTTAGTTGCAGGATTTAATTCATCTCGTTCACCGCTGGTTTGAGGGGAACTGGATCAAGCAGATTGTGGAGAAAGTAGCCGGTGATGTGGTACTGGCGGGGATTCCTGAAGTTCTCCGGGACGAGTTTTTTCGTCACAATGTTGACTCGTTCTCCACCTTCGACAAACAATTGGAAGGCTCTCAGGCTGCTTGGAGACAGGTGGTGCATTTGCTTCGCCAGGGGCACACTCACAACCTGCCCGATATCGTTGCAATGAACAGTGGGCTCAGGGCCCTGAACATCCAGTTTCCTCAGAAAGACAATCCCAGGCTCCCATTGTTGCTGATGTGACCACATCTGGAGAGGCTCCTGGTCGTGGATGCCAACGTGCGTATTTCCATAGTGGTGCCGAGCGCAGATGTTTCTGGTGTGATCAGGTCAGACACCTGGCCAGAGAATATTGCCTCTCCTCTGCTCTGTCCTTGGAGGTCGGCTTAGCCGAGGTGTGTTGCTCCCATGTTCCTTCTACTTCACTGAAAAAGGACCGCTTAATGATCTCTGTGATGTTACTGGGCTGAGAGATCCCTGCTTTGTTGGACTCAGGTAGTGACCTTTGTGTTGTCAGACGTAACTGCCTCAGCAGTACATCCCCGTGTAGCAGTGAGACTGTGAACATACGCTGTGTACATGGGGATGTTAAGGACTATGAGACTGTACTGCTTCCTTTAAAATATAAGGGTCGGAACTTTAAAGTTTGGACTGCCATTTCGGATTCCTGCCTATGGCCCTTGCTGATCGGCAAGAGCAACGCCCTATTCCCTAGGCTGTTAACCGAGTTTGAGGCACCAGCCCTAGAGCCCCGTGTTATCATGAACGAAGGGGAGGAACTGGTGGCTGTCAGAGAAGGCCTCGAGCCCCGATTTGACATTGAACCCAATCTCTCCAGTGATACCGGGAGTGACTCCTCCAATTTCCTAGAGCGGCTGGTTGGCCCATCTACAACTTCTCAACTTGCAAATGCCTCTGAACACAAACTAAGCACTAGCAAGCAGACAGATTTTGTGCACTTGCAGCATGCTGATAGCTCATTAGATTATGCATTTAAACAGGCTTACTCCGTTAGTGACTCTTATTACCAAGAGCCTGCCTCCGGGGGCTTGAAAACCCCACACTTTCTTGAGAAAGACGGCTGTCTTTTTAGAGTGATATCAGATTATTTAGTGGGGGAATTTATTGAACAATTAGTTGTACATGAAGTACATAGGGACATTCTTTTGCAGTTAGCCCACTCTCACATCTTGGGTGGGCACCTGGGGGCTAATAAGACTAGAGATCGTTTATTAAAATGATTTTATTGGCTGAATATGGGAAAAGATGTTGAGCGATTCTGTACTTCATGTCCTGATTGCCAGATCGTCTCTGCTTATAAACCTCCTCGGGCTCCCCTTTCTCCTATGCCTATTTTGGAAGTCCCCTTTCAACGGGTGGGATTAGATATTGTAGGCCCTCTTCCTAAGAGTAAAAATGGGTATCATTATATGCTTGTGTTGGATGACTATGCAACGCGATATCCAGAAGTGGCTGCTTTGAAAAAAGCCAATTCCTCCACTATAGCCAAAGCTCTGTGCAAGATTTTTACTTGTATTGGCATCCCTAGAGAAATTTTAACTGATCAGGGCACACCTGGGCACGTGATGAAACAATTGTGTGACAGCCTTGCTATTAACACTTGAATTACCAGAGCCTACGAGAAAACTCGTAAATCCGGCCCACCTTAAATCCGTTCACACCTCTCCGTCAGCGTCTTTTGTCCTGTAAAGGTGCCGATTAAGACAAGCAGCAAGCAGCCTGCTATTCCATCCCCCACTGTCGCAGAACGTGCACAATGTTCTCCCAGCTCATGCCTTGATTGATTATCAGGGAGTGTAGTGCTGGAGTTTTAGAGTGGCAATAATAGATTGATATTTGGAACACATGCATTTCATGAGTGTTCTGTTTCTACAGTAATCTGTGTAAACATATTGTTAAAACAGAAACTTTTTCATATTTTAATAATAAATTTTCCAAATTTTAGGCTTAAACTATAAAATGTGTGAAGCCTGAAATCCAAAGATCATAAAAACACTTTCACAAAAGGTTCAAGGACGATACAACAGCTTTCGTGGTGTAGCGGTAAGATTTGCTGACTTGTAATCAAGAGTCCCAGATTCGATCAGACTGTCTCCTATATTTGCCATTTTCAGTAGTGAGTTGCTCTTATTGTTAATATTATACAGTACACACATACATTTGGATCTGACGCTGTTACTTTTTATCTGAAACTGGGAATAACTGTAGATGTGAGTGGTGTTTTGAGGCAATGGAACTGGACATTCTCTGATCTGGATAAAGAAAAGACATAGGTATATATGATATTTGGAATAACTCATTTTATGGCTTTTATAGTACATTTTGGAAAACATCGTGGCACAGATGCAACATTATTCATATTCATTCGCAAACACATTGCCTCAAAACACCACTCACATCTACAGTTATTCCCAGTTTCAGAAAAAAAGTAACAATGTCAGATCCAAATGTATGTGTGTACTGTATAATATTAACTCATTTCATTTATACAGTGCTTTTCTCAGTACTCAAAGCACTATCCACACAGGGAGGAACCGGGAAGTGAACCCACAATCTTCCACAGTCTCCTTACTGCAAAGCAGCAGCACTACCACTGTGCCGACAATATATAATAACAATAAGATATTAACAATAAGAGCAGCTCACTACTGAAAACGGCAAATATAGGAGGCAATCAGGATTGAACCGGGTACTCTTGATTACAAGTCAGCAAATATTACCGCTACACCATGAAAGCAGTAGTATCATCCTTGAACCTTTTGTGAAAGTGTTTATTTGATCTTTGGACTTCAGGCTTCACACATTCTATAGTTTATGCCTACATTTTGTAACATTTATTATTAAAATATGAAAAAGTTTCTGTTTTAACAATGTGTTTAGATAGATTACTGTAGAAACGGAACACACATGAAATGCATGTGTTCCAAATAATGATCTATTATTTCCACTCTATAACTCCAGCACTACATTCCCAGATAATCAATCAAGGCATGAGCTGGGAGAACATTGTGCACGTTCTGCGACGGTGGAGGATGGAATAGCAGGCTGCTTGCTGCTTGTCTTAATCAGCACATTTACAGGACAAAAGATGCTGACAGAGAGGTGCAAACGGATTTAAGGTGGGACGGATTTATGAGTTTTCTCGTAGGCTCTGGTAATTCTAGTGTTAAGAAATTAAGTACCACTGTTTACCATCCACAGACAAATGGTTGGACTGAACGGTTTAACAAGACTTTAAAACATATGATCAGGCGAGTTGCTCACGATGACCCGACGTCTTGGGACTCTGTCCTGCCTTTTATTATGTTTGCGGTGCGGGAATCGCCGCAGGCGTCCACTGGCTTGAGTCCTTTAGAGCTGTTGTTTGGTAGGCGCCCGCAAGGCATCTTGGATGTTGTACATGAGGAATGGACAGGAATTGGGACAAAAGCTCATGGGCCGAGCTTTGCGCATCGCCTAATCTCGTTCCAGGATAGAATTTCAAAACTTTCTTCTATCACTGTGGAGCTTCAGCGATGTGAGCAGGAAACCCAGAAATGTCTATACGATAGGCGGTGTAAGCTCTGTGAATTCAAACCTGGTGATCATGTTCTGGTTCTGATTCCATCTGACCTGCACAAATTCCTAGCAAAATGGCAGGGCCCTGCCATTATTGAGGAGCGTATGGGGCCGGTGCATTACAAGATTAGAATACCGGGCCAGCACAAACCATTCCAGATTTTACATGTTAATCTCTTGAAGGAGTGGCATGACTTGCAGGGGGTTTACCCTTACTTGGCTGCTGTCTCTCAGACCGATGTTACCATTGGTGATGATTTAAGTGACTCGCAAAAGACAAAGAGTTGTTAACTTTGATCGAACGGAACACTGATGGTTTTTCAGACTTGCCAGGAGTGACCAACCTTGCAGAACATAAAATCACTACTGAACCCGGTGTTAGGGTGCAGATGCGCCCGTTTTGGATCCCGGAAGCATGACTGAATATTGTGCGTGAGGAAGTCAAAAAGATGCTGGCATTGGGTGTAATTTGTGAAAGTAAAAGTGACTGGTGAAGTCCGGTCGTATTACAGTAATCCCTCCTCCATCGCGGGGGTTGTGTTCCAGAACCCCCCACGAAAGGTGAAAATCCGCGAAGTAGAAACCATATGTTCATATGGTTATTTTTATATATTTTAAGCCCTTATAAACTCTCCCACACTATTATAAACATTTCCCGCACAATTATACAGCATAAACCCTTTGTATTCTCTTAGATATTAGGGAAGATTCGTTGAAATTATGTATGTAAACACAGTTTATATACAGTAAAATCTAAATATTATTTTAAAGATATCGAGCGTCTCCGATATCACATATGTTACAGCCATTACGACAGACAGGCCACCAGCAATAAATACGTACAATGCAAGAAAAATTGTATACAGTAAAATGTGTGTACAGTGACACAAAACTATGTACATGTAATATGTACTGTACATAGATAATTAATTATGGTTACTCACCAACAATGACACGACGACTTGTCCGATAACGATGAGTTTAATTTTACTGCACAACAAAGGATAGCGTTACAGCTCTTCTAAAGGAGCCTCTTCAGGCGACTGTGTAGCACCGCCGTTGTTCTTCTTCCAGCACTCTTCAATCCAAATCCCTAAAGCAGATTCCATCCAGACTACTGCCTTATCACGTTCACTTGCAACTCGTTTTGCACCCTGGTTAAAGGACACTGCAGCCGTAGATCTTATATGCTTTTCCTCCTTTTTAAATAAAAAGAATCGTGGACTCATTGATGCCGTAATGGTGTCCTGCAGTGGCGTAGCTGTTCCCTTCCTTCAACATATCCAAAACTTTTACCTTTTCTGCAATCATTTGCATCTTCTGTTTGCGCTTGGACACGGCCCCTGAAGCAGAAGCAGGAGCACATTAATGCTGAATGAGTGAGATGAGACTTCCTGGTTAATGCAGCACTCCGTTGCTGAGCCAATCAGCAGCACACAGGAACTTAACTGCGTGCTCTGATTGGTTAGCTTCTCAGCCATCCGCCAATAGCATCTCTTGTATGAAATCAACTGGGCAAACCAACTGAGGAAGCAAGTACCAGAAGTAAAAAGACCCATTGTCCGCAGAAACCCGCGAAGCAGCGAAAAATCTGCGTTATATATTTAGATATGCTTACATATAAAATCCGCGATAGAGTGAAGCCGCGAAAGTTGAAGCGCGATATAGCGAGGGATTACTGTAGTCCCAAAACAAGATGGTTCGGTTCACTTCTGTATCGATTTCAGGCGCTTAAATAAGGTCTCTAAATTTGATGCTTATCCAATGCCCCGTGTTGAGGAGCTGTTGGAAAAACTGGGTCAGGCAACCTATATCTCCATGCTAGATCTCACGAAAGGTTACTGGCAAGTGCCTCTTGAGGCTGGCAGTTGTGAGAAAACAGCATTTGCGACTCCTGATGGACTTTATGAATTTACTAGATTCCGGTATGGTCTTCATGGCGAGCATCTAACTTTCCAGCATATGATGAATTAGATCTTGCGTCCTCATTCCGAATATTCCAGGGCATACCTTGATGATGTCATGATTTTCAGCAATGATTAGAAAACACATTTAGAACATCTTTAGGCTGTCCTTGAAAGCTTGAGACAAGCTGGCTTGACAGCTAACCCAAAGAAGTGTAAGTTGGGTATGTCTGAGACTCATTATCTGGATTTTTCAATGGGCAGGGCTTTACTCCGGCCACAATTTAGAAAACTGGAAGAGATGCTTGCTTACCCACATCCAGAAATGCAGAAACAAGTTTGTGCTTTTCTGGGGCTTGCCGGTTATTATAGAAGATTCATCCCTGACTTTGCAAATAGGGCTGCTCCTCTTTCTGATCTTACTAGAGGCAAAAAGAACCACCCTGTTTTATGGACAGAAGTTTGTGAACATTCCTTTTGTGATTTGAAAACTGCTTTGTCTTATTTTCCGGTTTTGCGGAATCCCAATTTCTCTAAGGATTTTGTTCTACAGACAGACGCAAGTGCATTTAGTTTACGTGCTGTCCTGTCTCAGGTTTTTGATCGGAAATAGCACCCTATCACTTTTTTGAGTAGAAAATTACTTCCAAGAGAACGCAATTATTTGACTATTGAGAAAGAATGTTTGGCGATTAAATGGGCTGTAGAAATGCTTCATTATTATTTATGGGGTCGAAATTTCACATTAGTAACTGATCACGCTCCAATTCAATTGTTATACTGGTCAGAAAGATACGAACTCTCGTCTCATGAGATGGTTTTTGAGCTTGCAACCTTACAGTTTTACTGTGAGGCATCGACCTGGCTCTGAGCACGTTAATGCTGATGTCCTGTCACACCTGTTTAAACCTGGTTTGGAGTGTCGCTTAATTCACGAAAATGTGATTAAAGCTGATGGAGGAGGTGTGAGCGTGGGGCTGAACTCACTCCTAGAAGACATGGACGCTCCTAAAAAAAACCCCTCTTAAAAACGCTCCCTTACTTGCTGGGCTCTCTTGCGGCTGCTCTGTTGCGTGATATGTTTCTCACGCGGCGGTACGCATACTTAAAAGCCTGAACAGCACCTGTCCTTTTTGGCTGATTGCTTCATATGTCTTTCCTCCCCCAGACATCCTCTGCTCCTGTTCCGGGTCCCACACCCATTGTGCTCCCCTATGATGTTTACCTATTCTTTTAAATGAGAACTAACTGCATACTGAGCTTGCTTTACTTCTGAAAGAGACATTTTTGTTTGAAGTGTTTGAATAAAGTTCCTGTCTCTACAATCTCCTGTGTTTCTGTGCAATTCTGTGACCCAAGTGTGACAATATATATATTGTGGTATATGGCCGGCCGTTCATTCCAGCCAATACCCCCACGCCGCCAGATGGAGGCCTCCCAGAAACATGGAGGTGCCGTAAATTCCAGCAGGGCATCATGGACCTTGGAGTTTTTCTTCACAGCCTTGCTAGATACCATGGGGGCTGCTATAACCCGGAAGTACGTCCTAGTCATAGGGACATAGGAAATGACGTACTTCCGGGCTGAAGAAAAGGAGTATTCACCCGACCCGGAAGTGTTATAAAGTCACATGGACTGAGGGACAGAAACACTTCCGGGTCAAGGCCTATAAAGGATTATGGGAAACCCCAGCGAACTGAGCCGAGTTGGGAGGAAGGGTGACTGAGCTGCTGGGAGTGGAGGATTCTGATTATTGGTTATTTGATTGTTTATTGGAGAATTGTGGAGTGGAGGGTGCTTTGTGCACTTTATTATTATAATAAATTCATCATTTGGACTTTTATCTGGTGTCTGACGTGGTGTCTGAGGGTTCAAGGGGACGACAGCTCCCCCTATACATATATATATATATATATATATATATATATATATATATGTATGTATATAAATTAAAACTTCAAGAGGACCTTGAAGTAACTATTTAGAAAACATTGCAAGTATCAACACCTCCTTTTCTTTAACTAGGCTTTTTTATTTTAACTTTATTTTAGGTGCATAGGATGCTTCAAATTGCTAAACAGTTTTGATGAGATGATACAGAGAAGTGACACCAAGTTTGTCGTATTGAGCAGTTTCTGTTTAGAAAAGACTATTTTCATTCACTTTTCACACGCTTTCCCATTGATGAATATTATTGTCAGCATGGCTACTTAGTTAGCTATATAATTTCAGAGGCCTGCTACCTGAGATTTATGTAGTAAGAGTGGTAGTAGTAGTGGTATTGTCACATGTACAGAATATGGTGACACTTTTACTTTCATATTCAACCAACATGCAGCAGTCTCTGGCACTGTGTTAAAGTATCAGGTTCAGTTTGTGTTTTATGTAAATCTTTAGGCTCAGACCAAGTTCAGACTTCATTTTTATTATATGAATATGAATTTGAAATATGTTATATATTTTCATTGTTAAACCATGAAAGCCTTGAGTCCAGCTGAAGCACAGCACAAAGAACCTTATGTCAGGTTTTTGAAAACAAAATAAGTCCATGCTCACATTGCTGCACAATTCCTACTTTTTGAGTCAAATGAAATCTTTACAAAAGTGTGATCAACTTTTCAGAAAGGAATTAACACTATATGTGTAAGTAGAAGACTTAACGTGTGTGGGGATGGTGTTTTCTCATACATTTCAGTTGAACTAATGCTTAGTTATTCAGCTTGCTCAAGTGTTTACTTAATTATTTTTTTAATGAAATAAGGCTAGTATTACACGTAAGGTATTTGTCTGTTTATTACGTAACAGCCTGATTAAACTTTAATAATCAATTTTGGCATGAGCTTTAGAGAAGTGTAAAAGACTCATGAGTA